>NW_026782908.1:0-17500 GCF_031769215.1 Ylistrum balloti | reverse complement strand
ATTCCTCTATCATAGGACACAAATGCACTATTTAACACCGCGCAGGTATATATTTATAAATACGTGATGAGGCCGCCCGATCAGCTGATCGAAAGAGCGGGAAAACGATAAACATGACACGCCATTCTTCACGTTGATAATGCTAGTGCGTGTTGTTGAATGTGAACTCCCATCCATGGAAGGATGAGTTAGATAGAAACCCTGATGACATGTTTGACTGAAAGGCTGCAGCAGAATAATTCTGTTAGGTTGTGTATCTTCTGAGGGCATCGGTACAACCTGGCGACATTCGGTTGGGACATTACAAATAGCACGTCTTTCAGCCACAGGTTTTTCAACATTTTTACCGACCGCGATCTCGGAGAGTGAGATGGACATACTTTACTTTTAATGCCATATATTTTAAAGTTATTTTTGTAAGGATTGACATTTTTCTTTACTTTTCCGAACGACATAAACTATAATCTCGTTTTGTAGCGTTCGCAACTTGGATAAGTAGTTCTTACAATTTATTTGATTTAAACATATTTTATTTGTACAAAGTATACAAGCAGGATTGGGCACAAGTTTTCTAACTTATATAAAGCCCTTTCCTATAAAATTTTACACAATACGTATTAGCAAGACAAGACGACATGTTTAAATACAATTATAATATACGAAAAAAAAAACGAGAGAGAGAGAGAGAGAGAGAGAGAGGGAGAGAGAGAGAGAGGGGATTGGAGAGAGAGAATTGAGAGAGAGAGTTTAAATAACTTCATGTAGAGCGGTCTCTCCACTATTTTCAAACAACACAAGTAAAAATACAAAAGCTTTTCATAACTTTCAAACTTCTCGAAGCTAGTACTCACCAACACTGGTCATTTGTTTGATGAAAGTGATTGTGTAGTCATCATGGAAACGTCATATCTAGTCTTCTACTGGTTCTGTTATAAGAAATTCTATACTTAAGAGTAAACACAGATTTGTGAAATATTTGGTAAACTTCTTTTTCGTAGTTGAGGTACCAGATGGTGGATTGTTCACGCCGTCACCCGTCAGCAGTGACGTCACACCAACCATTCTGAATCAATGCACCGTTTACATTAATTCCGGTGTCTATACATCCAGAGCCCGTAAGTATAGAGTCAGGTTATCTCCCTTTTTCGCCAGATCGTGTAAAGATATCTCAATTATCCGGTGTTAGTAAGTTTACTTATTACCATATTTACTCCAGATGTACACGAAGAATGCAAATTACTGTATGATGCAGTTTAATTAACTCTAATTATGACTCTACTGTATAAGTTTAAGAGTAAGCTACGAAATGATACGTAACTTGTTGATATCAAAAGACAAAAACATTGGTGATTACTGGAGGATGATAAGAAACGATGCGTAACTATTAGATATTAAAAAAAGAAGATTTTGGTGAATACCGGGGGAGTATAAGAAATGAAATGCATTATAACATTAACCAAAGCTTGGTGCGAGATTTAATGGTGGATAAGTAAAATCTTTCTGCTAGTTGTTGTGTCACTTTACTAATATGACCTACTAAGATACTAAATCAAACATACGGTTGTAAAGACCGACTGATGAATTTACAGAGAAATATCAATGACATAGACTTAAGAATGACAGTTCTTATATGATCATAGAAAACCTAAGCAATGATATCTATTCGTGAAAAAAACACAGTCCGTCATTCGCGGAAAATCGTTCCAATTCAAATTTTGGTCAGAATCATAGAGAAACAGCACACAGCATGATATAGTACGTTCATAACCATGTCTATATAATTAGTACCTTCTATTCTAGAGTCGGCCATTTTGTATTTGTATATATATATATATATATATATATATATATATATATATCTGTACAAATTGCTTATATATATATATATACCTAGACAGCATGGTTCATAGCTTCAGTTCTTACAGCCAGATTAAAGCCCTAATATACGTAACATTCACCAAAACTTTAGTGTAGAATCACACATAATTATTGAGATATTCTCTAAGATGTAGTTAAAATTAAGTTATTCAAACAATAGTTACCATGTCTTTGTGCATAAAGTATTGATATATGAGCAGTTGAAACTCGCTATTTGTAAACACACCCCCATTTTAAACACGCCACCATCGAAATTACGATTGTTGCCGAACAACGTCGGAAAGTTCATGACCTGATCTCGCGGGAGTTGAGGTTTATACTTATAGAGGAAGCACATGCAGATATGTCTACGGTAAGTTTTTGTATACAAAAATTGTTTGCGAAGTCTTGTCGTAGACTTGAGGTATTCCTGTGATAAACATTCAGTTTTTGGGAAATTATTAGAAGGAATAATTAGTTTAGAAACGATACGACGCACAATTATAACGTAAGAATTCAGAACTGGCCTGATGTATGATTGGGAAAAAAGGAAGCGACTGGTGAACGTCTGTACGGTGTCTGCCATGTTTACACACGCGGAATATGCGCATGCGCAATGTCATCGCTACGAGCGGTAATGTATGAATTATTGTGGGTCCCACATTGTTTATTTTCCGATTTTTTCAATTTTTATTTAAATTGAAAACAGTCAGTTTTATTTTCTTTAGTTAAAGGAAAGTATTTGTTTTGTTACATATATTACGGGGAAAATAAGGCAAAGTTTGTTTTTATAGTGATTTTTACGTATATTGGGGCTTTAAAAGGAATAGATTTCTTGGTCATCCCATAATTCTTTGTAAGGTGCAAGATTCTAAGGAGATTCGTTTAATTGCAAACAACGCCAACAGCCGACATTTCATTACAATATTATTGTTTGATATATCAGGATCCGGGTGTAGTCTTCCCGTAGAACTGCAGGGAACTTGGACATACAAAAGAGGTCCATTGTCTGAAATTTTGTTTACGAATATCAGCGCAACAATTACGCTGAAGGACGGGAGCAACTTCGTCGCCAACTGCGAGAGACACGACACCGATCGTAACGGAGTTCATCGGGTGGCACTCAGGTACGTCAAAACGGAAGTAACTTCGGATTACTTCTAATTATTCAATGAACAACTGGATACTTTGTTCCGGAAGTCGGGCTTCGCCATGAATATCATTCCATACAAACTTTCGGTTTGACGGCACGTAGTTTTCTGTGTATGACATTTTTCTTGATGGTTGCTGATAGGATCATATTAATAATTCCTTTGTTCTCTCATGACAGGACTAATATCGATGAAGGCCATGATGGAGTTGTATGTCTGGTTCTAAACCCTTTGCATGGCGGAAAATTCCTCTCTCGAGTAGCCAATAGTAAGACTCGTACAACAATGTCCTATTTGAAACAATTTTCACATCATAATTATTCAGTGCCAGAATGTTTTAGCATATCCAGTACAAATAATTATAAATCGCAATTATCTCAACTGTTTCCAGCAGTGCTTTATGAATCTGTTGATTTGTAATAGATCAAGTACGTTATAAAATTAATGAGTGATTATTCTTAACATGTTTGTATAGTAGTACATTAAACAAAGACGGCATATAAATTTATTTCATTTAACTTCATTTTTTTTTCAGACGGTGACCGGTACTTGAATCAAGTGAAGACCATCTTCTTCATGGAACCAATTTATTTGTACGAAACCTGCGACCTGATCGACACACCACTAGAGGGCTTTGTCATGCAGCCTTCCGTTTAGATTCGGAGTTTGTAACCACCCCAGTTGTCCTTTGGATGTTTTATTAAATGATAATTTGATTTATTTCATTCAATGAGAATTTTAAGAAAGTGACTCAGGTTTATACCAAGCACTTGTATATCAATTTAATAAGATTATATATTTAGTACAAACGGCGCTTAGAAATTTGTGAACTATAATTTTCAATCGCTGTTTGTACTGAAGATACAAATCGTCCTTAATATATCTGTACCAAACTGACGATTCTCTTTGCGAACTTGCCTTTTTTATGTACAGAAAGAGATGACTTTGTAAATTGTTCATAAAATGGTTTCGTCATGACATATTCATTCGTTATGATATAGAAATATCACATATCTAGATTAATTGTTTACAGTTAACATAACGTATCTATTACTCGTATAAATTATCTTAAAGATGACAACTTTTAAAAGATCTAGGCAATAGTTTGGGACATGATAAAACCAACAAACGATAATTCAAAGAAACTTGTTTTCTTTTATTTTCACAATTATCAAATCGAAATATTTACTTGTTTACTATTTTATAAAAATAAAAAACACAAATAAGAATAGACAGATTTTGAAAAAATTGTTGTACTCCTATGTAACAATATTGTAAATGACTATCATTGGGAGAAAAGAAGACAAAAAGGAATAATTCAAATCTCAGAATGACTATCCAATTTTGCGGTGATAATTTTGGCGGTTCAGTTATACTGTATAATACATATTTGGATGGAAAGATGGTCTTATTCCGCAACAGTTGATTCTATAGAATAGGTAGGATTTCATTACAATGACAGCGTTTCGTGTAGCTTTATTTTGTAATCTGGGACAGAATGACCCGACATAAGAGGACGTCAGAAGAACGGTGGAATAGAAAAAGTATGTGTTGGCCACTTGACGGATGAATCAGTTTGTTAATGCAGGCATCTCTCACACTTGAGTTCCGCTTACACATCAGGGCTGTAAACTGGAGCCATCACTTAGTTCCAACCACTACTAGCTAAACAACAAGACTTATTTCGGTTCGTTAATCAAACTTGAGAAGTTTAAGCGTGAGTGTTTCTGATATATAACCTGATGACCGCCACGTGCAAGAATTCAGAACAAATGACCTAAAAGTCTAATTACATCACGTGATCCTTACTATACAAGTACTTTACTTACCTTGGTTCTGATATAGATTTTGTCTCTACCATAGAACCTGGAGTTTCTACTTAAAATTATGAAATCCACATGTCAGATATAAGTATGGTGTAACCCGCGGTTTACATGCCCGTATGTAGGTCAGCGTGTCCAACAATTTTTATTGATTTTTTAAAATTTGTAATGAAAGCGAAATCAGTCTTCACAATGATATTGCTTCCGACAATGATCGCTTGGACGTTTACTGCACGTGTGTCCCATTCATACAGAGTTATTGTCCTTTGTTGGTTTGACTCCTTTCCTGGTAAGCGTCGCTTTCGATATCATTTCTCAAATAGCGATCATGATTGTAACCCTCGAGAATCGAGGAGGGACTGTTTTATAAGTCAAGACATGTAAATGGTACTTAAATGATGTATAAATTGAAGATAATTTGTTTTAATTTTATTTTCATCAGACAATTTGAGGCTTTAACAACAGACTGTTTACTTTATAGAATCTTGCCGTATCCCAGAATCTTGCCGTATCCCTCTTGGTCTGGTGAATATTTCACGTTGACAATTGGAAGTGACAAGGTCAGTGACATATAAGATGTTTATCAGTAGTATTGACCATACATTTTGCTCAGCAAACGGCAAATACTATTTTACAGTTCATGGATTTGGAAATTCGAAATGGTAGCTTGTGTGGTTGTGCAGGTGACTGTTTTATCTATGTTTCAAACTTCAGCGTGCTTTGTAGAAAGGGTGACCGGTCCATTTTTCATCGGTGTACGTTAACAATACAAATAAGATTCTACCTTTCTATAATATCGATTCCAAACATTTTATGGTAAAATACTAAAATGGTAAAAATACTAAAATGTCAATTTCAGACATTTTTATAGTAAAATTCTAAAATGTTAATTCCAAACATTTTCATGATGAAAATTCTAAAATGTCAAAAAAAATTCTGGACACTGTCATGATAAAAATGTATTAACCTTTAACCACGAACTCTTGTATAGGTAAACTCATCATGTTTTCCTTCCTGTTCTCAGTCTTTTTATCTTGGTTTGTACTTAGAACGTGTTTCGTTTCGTCAGATTTTAGTGTTTTATAGCGAAAGAACGCTGTGGACAGGTATCTGGGATTCAAATCTTACACGGCATTCATAAAAAGGAAGTTTGCGATTGCAAACGTGTCCCTCGTCATCGATTGATTATGACGAACAGACACGCCAGCACACGAAAATGGTCACGTGATACACCAACATCGTTAATATATTTAATCAAATTAATGATAATTAGGAAATCCTTATGCTGAACGGACACAAATAATTAAAGCCAAACTAGGAGAGAGAAGTCAAAAACAGGGTCATTAGACAGTCAGTATAGAAATAACTGAAGTCAGGAAAGCTGAAATAGGGCCTCTGGAAAATCGCTGTCGATATAATTACATCCACATACATATCAGAAAAATCAAAATTGAACCGTTTGACTGTCATAGAAGAAATTGTTTTACATTCGTACAAGTAAGATAAGTCAGCATTTAACGGAAATTCACAGTGAAAATGTACAAACATTTATTCCGCACTTCATTCACGTCGAGTCAGATTACGGTGTATCAACTATAGGACAGGCATCATAGCATGGTCATGTTCCCGAAATGTTAAATTACATCGCAATCTTTATAGATTCAGAGTATACTCAGTCGTTACGGTATAATACTATACCCCAAGGACGTGAAATGACAAGTATTAATGTTAATGATACATATAAGGATATGTTATTACAATGGTAACAGAGATGGAGTGATCACGTGTATCTTAATATAGTAACACAGACGGAATGATCAAATGTGTCTTAATATAGTAACACAGACGGAATGATCAAATGTGTCTTAATATAGTAACACAGACGTAGTGATCAAACGTGTCTAAATAAAGTAACATAGACGTAGTGATCAAATGTATCTAAATATAGTAACCGGACGTAGTGATCAAATGTATCTAAATATAGTAACACAGACATAGTGATCAAATGCATCTAAATATAGTAACACAGACGGAGTGATCAAATGTCTCTTAATATAGTAACACAGACGGAGTGGTCACATGTCTCTAAATAGTAACACAGACGGAGTGATCACATGTCTCTAAATATAGTAACACAGACGTAGTGATCGAATGTGTCTTAATATAGTAACACATATGTAGTTACTATGGTAACACAGACGAAATGTTTTCTAACATAATATGTCGTTACCATGGTTATTTATATGTTTCTATGCTTGACGTGCTCGGTTATTTACATACAGACATGTGTCTGTATACGTCGTTTGACGAGAAAGTACACTTGTCATGAAACGCAGAGACTTCCCGGCATTTCGAAGACTTTATCAAAGGATTGTATTCTTAATCCGAATTCTCCGTTTTCTCAACTGTTTTCATATACCGTTCTCGATATTTATTGAACGTGTAATAATCGCTGAAATTTGATGACGTCACCGCCATCGGAAGTGCAATGAGTAGAATACCCGTCAATGCACACAAACAACCGATGCAATAGCCCTGAGCAGTGGTCGGGTAATAATCTCCGTATCCCACTGTTGTCATGGTCACTACTGCCCACCAGATGGAAACAAAAACATTTGGAAGTGTGACGTCAGTGTCTGTTCCCATTTCTGCCATGTAAAGAAGGAGAGCGAAGACAACCGCTACACAAGAGAACCCCACTGTGAGAAGAAACAGTTCTCTAGCACTGGACTTCAATGATAAAAGCAAGATCTTAAACCCGACATTGTTATTGAGCAGTCTGAAGATGCGTAACACTCTTAAACAATAGATTAACGTAATGATAAATAAGACCGGGTATATGCCTTCAACTGCAAATAATTCCCGCTGAAGCTCCATCCACAGCCCAATCCACTGAAACACCCAGGAAATCAACTCCACACAAGTCAGGAAGCTCCGAATAAATGCTAGCTTACTTGGTGCACAGAAAAATCGGACAAGCCAGTCGACCATGAAAATAACGTTACACGCGGTGTCTATGGCAACTACAGCGTAATGTGGACGTGTTATGTAGTACATGAGGGCAGTGTTTGACGTAACGCTATACGGGTAGGATTTCGTGGTATCAACAGGTACACGGAATGCTGGGACGGTCATCACCACAAAAAGGAATGTAGATAGAAGTATCGTCACACACATTATTCCGTACCATACCTAGAGAAGAAAAGAAATATAGATTTATTTAAGATATCTTTGGTATTTCCAGGGTAACCTTAACTTTAAAACTGTTTGAAATCAATACTTGTATGTGATGGTGAGATCATATGATAAACGGAACCTATGGTTTAATTATTAAAAAATGATTCCCCTTCATCCAAGAAGGCTTCGAACCAAATTTGGGCAAAATCCAATCATTCCTAAATGAGGAGTAGGAGTTTAAAGAATTTGCCCTATTTCCCCTATTGGGTTCCGTCTCTCTGGTGCCAAGACCCTAGAGTAGGGAGTAGGATACAATTTAAAGGCTTTGCTCTATTTCACCTCTATGGCCCTGCCCGTCTGGTCCCACGGTGCCAACCATTTATACAAAATTGATTTCTCTTCACCAAGAATTCTTCAGACCAAATTTCGGCAAAAGGATTTTAAAGAATTTTCTTGGGCCCCACCCCTCAGGCCCAAGAGGGCCTGGACACATCGTTTATATACAATTGCTCCCCTTCCCCCTAAGGACCCTTTTTAATTATATTTGATCAAAATCCACTCAGTCGTCAATGTCTAGCAGCGATTTAAAAGAACGTCGATGGATGGACGCACAACCGAAGGAAGACGGACGAAAGACAGACGCCCGTGGTTTGACATAAGCTCACTGCTACTTCGGAACAGGTAAGATAAGCAGGTGTCTTTGTTTCAATGTACTAATGTAGCTAAGGTCAAGAAGGTTAATTACAGCATACGATATGGACAATGAAGTCTTAAGACATACGATACAGACAATGAAGTCTTAAGACATACGATACAGACAATGAAGTGTCAATTAGGACACGATACAGACAATGAAGTGTCAATTAGAACATACGATATGGACAATGAAGTCTTAAGACATACGATACAGACAATGAAGTCTTAAGACATACGATACAGACAATAAAGTGTCAATTAGGACATACGGTACAGACAATGAAGTGTCAATCGATACAACATAAGTCTTAAGACATACGATACAGACAATACAGACAATGAAGTCTTAAGACATACGATACAGACAATGAAGTGTCAATTAGAACATACGATACAGACAATGAAGTCTTAGGACATACGATACAGACAATGAAGTGTCAATTAGAACATACGATACAGACAATGAAGTGTCAATTAGGACATACGATACAGACAATGAAGTGTCAATTAGGACACACGGTACTGACAATGAAGTGTCAATTAGAACATACGATACAGACAATGAAGTGTCAATTAGGACATACGGTACAGACAATGAAGTGTCAATTAGGACATACGATACAGACAATGAAGTGTCAATTAGAACATACGGTACAGACAAGGAAGTGTCAATTAGGACATACGATATATGATGAAGTATTGATTTGGGGATGTCATGTATATACTATACGTACGTAAACCGACGAATTTCATGTTTCGTTAGATTTAAGTTGTATTGCAGTAAAAGTCTCCAACTTCTTCTTTAACAATCATACACATATATATGCTAAGTACAAACCTGTGCTTATTTGTTTTTGTTTTTTTTTTTTGAAAAATTATCTGTGATGAATCATTTACGGTACAATTGATAAAAACGAGTGTTTACACTTGCTCTCACAATAGATAATGAATGCCCTTGAGCACTACTAGCTCAATCGTTAGAACTATCAGAAACCATTTCAGCTAGGATACATGCCACCTAGATTTAAATATTGATAGTTTGGTTGGAAACGTTGTACAGTATGTACTTATTGATGAATACAATAACAATACCACTGTGTTAAACAGATTCCGTATCTAACAAAAGACTGACGATAGCTATTTTACCTTTCCAGAATTTGTCGTATTATCAGTGAGAATTCTATATACATTAGATTTGGAACATCCGCTTTCAGATCGTTCTGGTAACTGTATAGTTCCGTTTGTTCGTAGACTTTCACATGGTATGTGACACAGTAGTTTATCAAGGGTTGCTACATCCTCCGCTGAACCGTAAAATGATCTCCAACAACATTTCTCAAGTTTGTATGTCGGAATTCCCCAAAACTCCAACTCTTTCTGAAATCTTTCCGCGCATATGTTTCCGGGAATGTGTAGACTTCCAGTTGCTAAATAGTCAAGCACTGCATCAAACATTGACGAGCTCCTGTTAAAGTAAAACTCGTCCCTGTCTTTATTGTAATATTTGGAACTTTCATTAAGTTGAGCTAATGGTGAATTAGTCTTTAATTCATAATCGTGGATGAAATCCTCTTCAACCACGAATATTGTCCCCCGTAAGTTCAGCGTAAAGTATTTCATTTCTTATGGAAATATACCTTGTCTGTAATGTAAATGGAATGATAAATAACAGTTGTTTAATCTTGATTGTCGATCGTCTACTGTCAGTGAGAACCGTAACAGTGTGAATGTGGCAACAATCTAGGTGATCTGGGTTAGGGCAACTTTCCAGATATCTGGCTTAGGACAGATCTCGCGAGATCCGGGTGAGAAAGCTGTCTGTGATCCGGATAAGAACTGTTCTTTTGTGATCCGGATGAGAACTGCGCTGGTGTGATCCGAATGAGGAGAGCTTGGGGAGGAAACTTTCACGTGAAACCTATAAGTACGCTTTCCGCGTAATCACAATGGGAACAATTCACAGGTGTAGCGAATTATATGAGACGTGTAGTCGACAGCATCTGTTTAGTCTAAATAAGAGACCAACAACTGGAGTCCGTAGAGATAACATCATCAGTATCCGCTGGCAATGTACATGATTCAATATTGATGTGATATCATATTACGCTAATTTCAAGCTGCCTAATGACCCACTAATGAACAATGACACTAGGTCACATCATTGACCCGAGTAACCCCACATCATTTACTGCTGAACGACGCAACATATACACTACTCAGGTCAACATGCTTAATATTGCTACCAGAACGATTTCCAGTCATTTATTCTTATGATCGATACATTAAAATCAAAGAAATTGTAGTGTGTTCATCTATCCACCACTTAACACTTAATTCCGTGTCCTTGAAATGTTTAATAATACTCCAAAGACTTAAGTTAACATGTAAGTTGTAGAGAGAAGTAGTACTGGATGCGGTAACAGAGTCCCTGGAGACACCTATACCCAGTCTAAACCGATGTTTACTCCGGCATGGTTATCAACACCGTCATCCAGATCATAATCGTCTTCGATTATAGTCACTGGGGATTTGTAATCATCCCATTGTGGTGCAGTTGTACAAGTGTGTACATGTTGCCTCTGTTCTAGATTTCTATTGTTCACCATCACAAAAGAACATACCATATGATTGAGAGAGAGTTTTTCATGTTAGATATTGGACAGAAACTTCAGTCTTTTAGGTACATATGTGTACCTGTCAATCTAGTCTAATTACTATACATCTGACCATACGATAATCTATCCGGAAACACTCTTTACATCACCACAATAAATCAAGCTAGTGACCCTCTCTATCTGTAACAGTGGTACATTCGCAGATGTCGCTATATGCTGGCAAAGGTAAAACAACCGATCATATTTCACCATTATCCATCACTCAATAACCCATTGATTTCTCCTTTTCGTAAATAAATCACTAATGTGGATTGATATAATGCCTGCAGTATAACAGATTTATGATAAACGTTTCTAATACTGACTACCACTGGTGGGCTTTGTTGGGTTCCCAATGAATGTAAGCCTAACAGGTCTCTGGGTAATGATAACTGGCGTAGTCCCGTGTCTTTAGGAGCAACACTTTTACAAAAAATAGTGTAACCCTATGAAGGTTATCTGCCCCTGAAAGGGAAATAATATCTATAACGGATATTGGGTCGATTAAATAAGTGTAATAATTAAGTATACAATTGTTTATTATAAATATGTTTTATGTTGTAAATATAAAACTGTATTTGATTGTGTATATTGGATGTTACAGATCAAAAGTGTTGTTATGTATCAGGTGTATGTTTATGATATGTGTAGTGAAACGTTAAAATGTTATCGAACAATGTAGTATCGATGGCGCAGCTTTCATTGTTAAATGTAGCAGGTGCTGTAAATACTGCATTAGTCAAAGCATAATTTGCTGACAAATGTTTACGTGACAATGTAATTTGTTTATATGGATAGCTCGAACCAGGATATCTGTCAACAAGTATGGCTAAATCGGAGGCCTTGTATTTTGATTAGACCCTATTGGCTTAGATTGTCTGGAATTAAATTTAAAATTGGAAATAATTTTACAGCCTTGGTCAATTCGGGTTATCCATCAAATTTTCAATCACGTAGGCTTTAGGGATAAATAGGAGCTAGTGAGTCCGCCCTTCATTTCGGTCACTGGACACCGTACAGACACAATAGAACGTTGTCGCTAGGCCTAGGGAGTTTTGGACACTTAGGAACCCACAAACTACTAAACAATCACAGGAGTATATTTAGATAAGGAACGCCAGGTAAATTGTGAGAGAGAACTTTTGTTGTAAATACCTTAGAAGATTAAAATTCGCCAGGAGGAAAGAAGCCGAGGACTTTCTTCTTTTGTTCTGTCCACCACACAGCAACGTGTGGCTTCTTTTGAACCGAGGGTCACGATAGTTCTTATTCTTAGTACAAAAATGTCATAATTCGCTATGAAACGTTTCACCAGATATTATGTATTTCGAATTATCAGTAACATACAGACCGATAATGTGAATCGTTTTCTTTTCCCAAGCCTTTACGTACTTCCTGTTCTATAAGCACGGCAGCATCGTCTACCCCACCGATGTTCTTATTAAAGGATTTCACTGGAACAGGCAAGCTGTCCTCGATCAGTAGTAGCGAAGGTCGAGAGGAGTCGGAGAGCCTTTTCCTCATTCCTTTCGTTCTTGTAGCTGGCACTTAAAACCTCTTGTCTCATTAAAACCATGTTCATCCGGGTCAACCAGAGTATTGATAGCTGCTAGCATGTTCCTGTGATATCGTTATGTGCCTGTAATATATACCCCTCACCAATTTCCAATATGTTCTTAGCAAGGAAAAAAATATCGCAGACAACATGATATCCTTTTCCTAGTAATAAATTACTACGTTGTAAACACTGCCTCGGTTACTTGACTGTCCAGGTGGTTTACACTGAAAACCTTTCAACAGGTAATAACACATATGAACGGAATAGGCGCCGCAGCTCTCGATAAGAACCCAAAATCTAACGCCAAATTTATTAATTTTGTTGGGATGTATTGCCAAATCGCAGCCCGCCCACGCGTCCCGACCAGTGTTTCATCAACGGACACGTCTTCACTTCTCGTTGTGGTAAACAGATGTTTTGAACAGTCGATTGGCAAGTTCTAGCAGAGATTTGAAGTATACGTCGGGCCTGAAAAAACTCAAACAAAACACGAAGGCATCTAGAGTTCGATAATATTTGCTGATATTTGACCCATGTCTTGAACGCACAATTTACGGCACCAAAAAATACTGTACCTACAACCAACTTGATGCTGTAGAACGTTAGTTCGAGACCGGTCAGGGAACAAGCAAGAAACACCTTCATCGTTTGTATTTCTATGTTAGAGATAAATGCATGACATGGTATATATAAGCTTCTTTAATTACATACATTTTACAATAAGTGTGATGGGTTGTTATGTAAAGTTGATTACATTTGCTTCGGGAAGCCCCATTATAGTTCCGTTATGAAAGTGTTTTGACCATGCATTTGTATGAAATCCAGATTCCTTTTCGTTAACTAAAAATAATATACATTAATGAAAAAATATGATTGCTGAGTACCCTATACATTATGCTTTAGGTAATGTATATTACGAATCCCTTCGTCTTCGGACGAGTGATATTTTGCGTTTTCCTTTTCTACAAAACATTTTTTAAAACTGCAATAGATCTACCTGTAATTCGCGGAGTTCCGTTTAGGTATTTTTTCGTTATTGGTGATATGGCAACAATTCAATGTAATGTTAACACCGTGCGCTTGTAAGTTTGATATAAATTCATGTCACCTATCGTGTCTTTGATCTTGGCATGTGCAACTTTCAGTCGTCGGTCACTGGGGAGACGAACTAGAAACTTAAAAAAACATTATGAAACACGTTTTTATTTTGGTATGAAATGTGAATTTAATTTCAGTCGATTTAATACAGAACACAGAAATGTGTCTCTGTTGATGGCTGAATGTTGTGTAACTTTGCCATCTGTACAGAACAAAAAGGAATTCTCAGGGGATAAACTATACCACATTAACCCGATATGTTTATGTATGAACGTGCAGCTATCGTATGGAAAAGCTGTGATCCGAGAAAGTGGCGTCCTGGAATCAATCCAAATAACTGCCATTCATATTGATAGGCACAGGTCAGGACTCTAAGGACTGACTAAAGCTGTTAGCTAAGATAAAGATATTTTTGTTTAATTCAATCACTAATCACAGGACAAAAGCATCGCTGCTGATGTGAGACTGGAACTGGTGAGCTACTCCCGCGCTGTAACGGTCCGTTTTCAATCATAGATCGTGGAGATGGAAAACAATGCAAATTTGGTATAAAGTGTGGATGTCATTGTCATTGGATACATCATGCGTATGTCCTTATATAGGGTAAGAAGACACCACGCCCATACACGTGTCTGGCAATCACAGGGTCATGCTTTGTTTTCTAACTGATGTAAGCAGCAAATTTCCTTAATAACGGCTAATGATATTTTCTCATCAATAGACTTGGCAAAAATGTTTATGTAGGCAAAACCAGAAATGGTCTATGAATGTTACCGAGGAGTGGATAGAAATGACCTACACCTTGGACGACAATATATAGGAAAACTGTAAAGCATCGAAAAGAATCGTATGTAACATGTTTCATCGCCTCTTGTTGAATGAAAATAAACAAAACCTTATCGTAGAGTTTATCGAACTCATTATCGAGATTTTGTGATATCATATAGTTTATCCAACTCACTGTAGAAAATTTGTGATAAAGCCGTTTTTATCGGACTCGTTATAGAAAATGTGTGATATAGCAGACTTTATCCGACTCTTTCTAAATAATTTGTGATATAACAGACTTTATCCGACTCGTTATTAAGGGTTTGTGATAAAGCAGACTTTATCCGACTCATTGTAAAGGGTTTGTGATATAGCAGACTTTATCCGACTCATTGTACAGGGTTGTGATATAAGTCTTTATCCGACTCATTGTTCAGGGTTTGTGATTTAAGTCTTTATCCGACTCATTGTTCAGGGTTTGTGATTTAAGTCTTTATCCGACTCATTGTAAAGGGTTTGTAATATAACAGACTTTATCCGACTCATTGTACAGGGTCTGTGATATAACAGACTTTATCCGACTCATTGTACAGGGTTTGTGATATAGCAGACTTTATCCGACTCATTGTACAGGGTTGTGATATAAGTCTTTATCCGACTCATTGTTCAGGGTTTGTGATTTAAGTCTTTATCCGACTCATTGTAAAGGGTTTGTAATATAACAGACTTTATCCGACTCATTGTACAGGGTTTGTGATATAAGTCTTTATCCGACTCATTGTTCAGGGTTTGTAATATAACAGACTTTATCCGACTCATTGTAAAGGGTTTGTGATATAAGTCTTTATCCGACTCATTGTACAGGGTTTGTGATATAACAGACTTTATCCGACTCATTGTACAGGGTTGTGATATAAGTCTTTATCCGACTCATTGTTCAGGGTTTGTGATTTAAGTCTTTATCCGACTCATTGTTCAGGGTTTGTAATATAACAGACTTTATCCGACTCATTGTACAGGGTTTGTGATATAAGTCTTTATCCGACTCATTGTTCAGGGTTTGTAATATAACAGACTTTATCCGACTCATTGTAAAGGGTTTGTGATATAAGTCTTTATCCGACTCATTGTTCAGGGTTTGTGATATAAGTCTTTATCCGACTCATTGTACAGGGTTTGTGATATAACAGACTTTATCCGACTCATTGTACAGGGTTTGTGATATAACAGACTTTATCCGACTCATTGTACAGGGTTTGTGATATAAGTCTTTATCCGACTCATTGTTCAGGGTTTGTGATATAACAGACTTTATCCGACTCATTGTAAAGGGTTTGTGATATAAGTCTTTATCCGACTCATTGTTCAGGGTTTGTGATATAAGTCTTTATCCGACTCATTGTACAGGGTTTGTGATATAACAGACTTTATCCGACTCATTGTACATGGTTTGAGATATAACAGACTTTATCCGACTCATTGTACAGGGTTTGTGATATAACAGACTTTATCCGACTCATTGTACAGGGTTTGTGATATAAGTCTTTATCCGACTCATTGTTCAGGGTTTGTGATATAACAGACTTTACCCGACTCATTGTACAGGGTTTGTGATATAGCAGACTTTATCCGACTCATTGTTCAGGGTTTGTGATATAACAGACTTTATCCGACTCATTGTACATGGTTTGAGATATAACAGACTTTATCCGACTCATTGTTCAGGGTTTGTGATATAACAGTCTTTATCCGACTCATTGTACATGGTTTGTGATATAACAGACTTTATCCGACTCATTGTACAGGGTTTGTGATATAACAGACTTTATCCGACTCATTGTACATGGTTTGAGATATAACAGACTTTATCCGACTCATTGTTCAGGGTTTGTGATATAACAGACTTTATCCGACTCATTGTACAGGGTTTATGATATCGTATAATTTATCTGACTACTATGGATTACCTGCCCAACTTACATAAGTGACCATACCTGTGTATGTGTCATTACGTTACCTGAGAACATGTAAACATCTTGTTCTAATTGTGGTTACATGTAAAAACATCCAATACGGTGGGTAATATGACAATCGCTAACAATAAAGGGTTTTGGCCACGATTTTCACAATGCCATATTTCAACCTAAGATAGTGCTATCCCGTCTCTCGGCACACAGACAACCGAAAAGCTGGTCCCCTTCAGCTTATTCTGGTGAATATGCATATTTATGATACGAATCGAGGTCACGTGACGCTTGACGTCAAAGTTTTACTTCAGTAATAGCTATTAAGACATAACTACACAGGTCACGCCTACATGTACATTGTATATTCATTTACAAATATTCAAAATGGCTTTAAAGTGAAACTTTCCTTCGTAGGGCGTATAATTTACATAATGATTTATGACAGCGAAATATAATGCGTTTTCCTTTCAAGTCTATTTTGAAAGGGAACAGCGACCGGTCACGAAAAAAAGAAAAAGAAAAAAAGAAGAAAAAGAAAAATCATGGCTGTTTCTAAGAGGTATAAGACTTACCCGACAGCACTGATACACTTCTATGTCTCATACAAGTAAATATAATACATGATTGTAATGACAGTATGCTGTGCTCGAGTTTCTAGGTCCATATCAATGAAATACAAGTAATCAGAGTAAATGTATGATGTAAGTAGGGTCGTTTTACAATGATGCCATTTGAATAATTAATGAACATT
>NW_026782907.1:0-73885 GCF_031769215.1 Ylistrum balloti | reverse complement strand
TGGTCCTTGATTAGGGACCAGAGTGTTTGCTTGATTAGGGACCAACATTGGTCCTTGATTAGGGACCAGAGTGTTTGCTTGATTAAGGACCAACATTGGTCCTTGATTAGGGCCCAGAGTGTTTGCTTGATTAGGGACCAACATTGGTCCTTGATTAGGGACCAGAGTGTTTGCTTGATTAGGGACCAACATTGGTCCTTGATTAGGGCCCAGAGTGTTTGCTTGATTAAGGACCAACATTGGTCCTTGATTAGGGACCAGAGTGTTTGCTTGATTAGGGACCAACATTGGTCCTTGATTAGGGCCCAGAGTGTTTGCTTGATTAGGGACCAATATTTCTTATTGATTATGATTAATGGTCCTTGATTAGGGACCAGAGTGTTTGCTTGATTAAGGACCAAAATTGGTCCTTGATTAGGGCCCAGAGTGTTTGCTTGATTAGAGACCAACATTTCTTATTGATTATAATTAGTGGTCCTTGATTAGGGACCAACATTGGTCCTTGATTAGGGACCAGAGTGTTTGCTTGATTAAGGACCAAAATTTGTCCTTGATAAGGGCCCAGAGTGTTTGGTTGATTAGGGACCAACATTGGTCCTTGATTTTGGCCCAGAGTGTTTGCTTGATTAGGGACCAACATTGGTCCTTGATTAGGGACCAGAGTGTTTGCTTGATTTAGGACCAACATTGGTCCTTGATTAGGGCCCAGAGTGTTTGCTTGATTAGGGACCAATATTTCTTATTGATTATAATTAGTGGTCCTTGATTAGAGACCAACATTTCTTATTGATTATAATTAGTGGTCCTTGATTAGGGACCAGAGTGTTTGCTTGATTAGGGACCAACATTGGTCCTTGATTAGGGACCAGAATGTTTGCTTGATTAGGTACCAACATTGGTCCTTGATTAGGGACCAGAGTGTTTGCTTGATTAGGGACCAACATTGGTCCTTGATTAGGGACCAGAGTGTTTGCTTGATTAGGGACCAACATTGGTCCTTAAATGTTAAGTAGTACGTAGTTCTGGCATTCGTCCACTCCTTACAACTTGACAAATATTGTTGACGGATAGTTATTGTCATTTATAACAGGAATATACATTGTAGTGGTGGTGCCAGCTCTCAGATCACGTAAGGTCAGTTTGAATTTTTTTGTTTAGTAATAGAGTAGCGGTAGAGTCGTTTAAAATTCCTAAGATACACTATTCAGCGTAAAATGACACACATCAGTTCCGTAAGGCGAAAAAAACATGCACTGCTGTAGACAACACCTTTAATCGTATTACAAAGTTGTATATGTGAGAGACAAATACTTTATGTATCTGTGGTAAAATCAATCCATTAAAAAAAAGTAAAAAAAAAAAAATCGGTCGAAGGTATAAGAGAAATTTTCAGGTAGAAAAGTTTACGACGGACTAGCCAGGTCTTCGACGGTTGTATAGAAAATATCAAATACAAAATGGAGAAAGAAGCCAGGTCCTTACCACGCCATGGATACATTGTTTTGTTTTACCTTACAAATAACTCGGCGTCCACAAGACAGTAGGGTACAAGTCCACAAAATACAACAAGTTAATACATGACGGCGACACAATGTTTTAAATTAGTATTGCGTGTCAATCTTTTCCTTGTTTATACGCCACTCAGAGCATCGATAGCTTAATATGTCCACGCCCCTTGTCTTCCTGATCTCGGATTCATCAGGATCCGGACTCTGATCCCTGCTGCTGCCAGCTTCACGGTCACCTCATCAGCACAAAGTGTCTCGGAGTGTCACTGACGGGATACGTAAAGATATGTTTCTATTGTTTTTACTGTTGTAGATAACGGGTCTCTGTGCTTAACGAGGTATGACGACTGCGTATTCTGTTAACATTCCGAAGAAGGAAGTTAATAATATTGTGTGTGAGGTAACAGTTCTACCACTGGTCAAAACTGCAGTAAATGTAGACACTGGCGAGAAGTTAGGATATGTACCTTAACTACAAGGTAAGAAAATTGATGAAAAAATATAACCAAAATGTATCTCTATGGACAGACAATAAGCCAAAAAAATGTTAAAGAAAAAACCTAGAAAAGAGAAGTTTTACTATGATTGGGACAATATAAATGTGGCAGGGTAACTATACGTGTGGCAATATAACTATACGTGTGGCAATATAACTATACGTGTGGCAATATAACTATACGTGTGACATTGTTACTATACGAGTGACCATGTTACTATACGTGTGACAATGTTACTATACGTGTGGCAATGTTACTATACGTGTGATATTGATACTATACGTGTGGCAATGTTACTAAACGTGTGAAAATGTTACTATACGTGTGACATTGTTACTATACGTGTGACAATATTACTATACGTGTGACAGTGTTACTATACTTGTGATATTGTTACTATACGTGTGACATTGATACTATACGTGTGACAGGTGACATTGTTGCTATACGTGTAGCATTGTTACTACACGTGTGACATTGTTACTATACTTGTGATAGTGTAACTATACGTGTGACAATGTTACTATACATATGACAGTGTAACGATACGTGTGAAGGTGTTACTATACGTGTGAAATTGTTACTATACTTGTGACATTGTTACTATACGTGTGACATTCTTACTATACGTGTGACATTGTTGCTATACGTGTGGCAGTGTTACTATTCTTGTGACAGTGTTTCTATACGAGTGACATTGTTACTATATGTGTGACAATGTTACTACACGTGTGACATTGTTACTATACGTGTGACATTGTTACTATACGTGTGACAGTGTTTCTATACGTGTGACATTGTTACTATACTTGTGACAGTGTTACTAAACGTGTGACATTGATACTATACGTGTGACAATGTAACTAAACATGTGGCATTGATACTTTACATGTGACATTGATACTATATATGTGATATTGTTACTATATATGTGACAGTGTTACTATAGGTGTGACATTAATACTATACGTGTGACAATGTTACTATACGTGTGACATTGTTACTATACGTGTGACAATGTTATTATACGTGTGACATTGATACTATACGTGTGACAGTCTTACTATACGTGTGACAATGTTACTATACGTGTAACATTGTTGCTATACGTGTAGCATTGTTACTATACGTGTGACATTGTTACTATACGTGTGGCAGTGTAACTATACTTGTGACAGTGTTACTATACTTGTGATAGTGTAGCTATACGTGTGACAATGTTACTATACATATGACAGTGTAATGATACGTGTGAAGGTGTTACTATACGTGTGAAATTGTTACTATACGTGTGACATTGTTACTACACGTGTGACATTCTTACTATACGCGTGACATTGTTACTATACGTGTGACAGTGTTTCTATACGTGTGACATTGTTGCTATACGTGTGACATTGTTACTATACGTTCGACAGTGTAACTATACGTGTTACATTGATACTATACGTGTGACAGTCTTACTATACGTGTGACATTATACGTGTGGCAATGTAACTATACGTGTGGCAATGTTACTATCCGTGTGACATTGTTACTATACGTGTGACAATGTTATTATACGTGTGACATTGATACTATACGTGTGACAGTCTTACTATACGTGTGACAATGTTACTATACGTGTAACATTGTTGCTATACGTGTAGCATTGTTACTATACGTGTGACAGTGTAACTATACTTGTGACAGTGTTACTATACTTGTGATAGTGTAGCTATACGTGTGACAATGTTACTATACATATGACAGTGTAATGATACGTGTGAAGGTGTTACTATACGTGTGAAATTGTTACTATACGTGTGACATTCTTACTATACGTGTGACATTGTTACTATACGTGTGACAGTGTTTCTATACGTGTGACATTGTTGCTATACGTGTGACATTGTTACTATACGTTCGACAGTGTAACTATACGTGTTACATTGATACTATACGTGTGACAGTCTTACTATACGTGTGACATTATACGTGTGGCAATGTAACTATACGTGTGGCAATGTTACTATACGTGTGACAGTGTTACTATACGTGTGACATTGATACTATACGTGTGACATTGATACTATATGTGTGATATTGTTACTATACGTGTGACAGTGTTACTATAGGTGTGACATTGATACTATACATGTGACAGTTTTACTATACGTGTGACATTGATACTATACGTGTGACGTGTGGCATTGTTACTATACGTGTGACATTGATACTATACGTGTGGCAGTGTTACTATACGTGTGACAGTGTTACTATACGTTTGGCAATGTAACTATACGTGTGGCAATGTAACTATACGTATGGCAATGTTACTATCCGTGTGGCAATGTTACTATACGTGTGACATTGTTACTATACGTGTGACAATATTACTATACGTGTGACAGTGTTACTATACTTGTGATATTGTTACTATACGTATGACATTGATACTATACGTGTGACATGTGACATTGTTGCTATACGTGTAGCATTGTTACTACACGTGTGACATTGTTACTATACGTGTGACATTGATACTATACGTGTGACAGTGTTACTATACTTGTGATAGTGTAACTATACGTGTGACAATGTTACTATACATATGACAGTGTAACGATACGTGTGAAGGTGTTACTATACGTGTGACAATGTTACTATACATATGACAGTGTAACGATACGTGTGAAGGTGTTACTATACGTGTGATATTGTTACTATACGTGTGACATTGTTACTATACGTCTGACATTGTTACTATACGTGTGACATTGTTACTATACGTGTGACATTGTTACTATACGTGTGACAGTGTTTCTATACATGTGACATTGTTGCTATACGTGTGGCATTGTTACTATACGTGTGACAGTGTTACTATACTTATGATAGCGTTACGTTACGTGTGACATTGTTATTATACGTGTGAAATTGTTACTATACGTTTGACATTGTTACTATACGTGTGACAGTGTTTCTATACGTGTGACATTGTTACTATACTTGTGACAGTGTTACTAAACGTATGACATTGATACTATACGTGTGCCAATGTAACTAAACATGTGGCATTGATACTTTACATGTGACATTGATACTATATATGTGATATTGTTACTATATGTGTGACAGTGTTACTATAGGTGTGACATTAATACTATACGTGTGACAATGTTACTATACATATGACAGTGTAATGATACGTGTGAAGGTGTTACTATACGTGTGAAATTGTTACTATACGTGTGACATTGTTACTACACGTGTGACATTCTTACTATACGTGTGACATTGTTACTATACGTGTGACAGTGTTTCTATACGTGTGACATTGTTACTATACTTGTGACAGTGTTACTAAACGTGTGACATTGATACTATACGTGTGACAATGTAACTAAACATGTGGCATTGATACTTTACATGTGACATTGATACTATATATGTGATATTGTTACTATATGTGTGACAGTGTTACTATAGGTGTGACATTAATACTATACGTGTGACAATGTTACTATACGTGTGACATTGTTACTATACGTGTGACAATGTTATTATACGTGTGACATTGATACTATACGTGTGACAGTCTTACTATACGTGTGACAATGTTACTATACGTGTGACATTGTTACTATACGTGTGACAGTGTAACTATACTTGTGACAGTGTTACTATACTTGTGATAGTGTAGCTATACGTGTGACAATGTTACTATACATATGACAGTGTAATGATACGTGTGAAGGTGTTACTATACGTGTGAAATTGTTACTATACGTGTGACATTGTTACTATACGTGTGACAGTGTTTCTATACGTGTGACATTGTTGCTATACGTGTGACATTGTTACTATACGTGTGACAGTGTAACTATATGTGTTACATTGATACTATACGTGTGACAATATTACTATACGTGTGACAGTGTTACTATACTTGTGATATTGTTACTATACGTGTGACATTGATACTATACGTGTGACATGTGACATTGTTGCTATACGTGTAGCATTGTTACTACACGTGTGACATTGTTACTATACGTGTGACATTGATACTATACGTGTGACAGTGTTACTATACTTGTGATAGTGTAACTATACGTGTGACAATGTTACTATACATATGGCAGTGTAACTATACGTGTGACAATGTTACTATACATAAGACAGTGTAACTATACGTGTGAAGGTGTTACTATACGTGTGAAATTTTTACTATACGTGGGAAATTGTTACTATACGTGTGGCATTGTTACTGTACGTGTGACATTCTTACTATTCTTGTGACAGTGTTTCTATACGAGTGACAATGTTACTATACTTGTAACAGTGTTACTTAACATGTGACATTGATACTACACGTGTGACATTGTTGCTATACGTGAGACATTGTTACTACACGTGTGACAGTGTAACTATACTTGTGACAGTGTTACTATACGTGTGACAGTGTTATCACTTGTTTAATCAGTCTGTCTAGGTGCTAGGATTGGACTCGTTATCACTTGTTTAATCAGTCTGTCTGGGTGCTAGGATTGGCCTCGTTATCACTTGTTTAATCAGTCTGTCTGGATGCTAGGATTGTACTCGTTATCACTTGTTTAATCAGTCTGTCTGGGTGCTAGGATTGGACTCGTTATCACTTGTTTAATCAGTCTGTCTGGGTGCTAGGATTGGACTCGTTATCACTTGTTTAATCAGTCTGTCTGGGTGCTAGGATTGGACTCGTTATCACATGTTTAATCAGTATGTCTGGGTGCTAGGATTGGACTCGTTATCACATGTTTAATCTGTCTGTCTGTGTGCTAGGATTGGACTCGTTATCACATGTTTAATCTGTCTGTCTGTGTGCTAGGATTGGACTCGTTATCACATGTTTATTCAGTATGTCTGGGTGCTAGGATTGGACTCGTTATCACATGTTTAATCTGTCTGTCTGTGTGCTAGGATTGGACTCGTTATCACATGTTTAATCTGTCTGTCTGTGTGTTAGATGTAGTAAATAAAATGTTAACGGGTGATAAACGTGATAAACCAATATGGTGATTGAATGAGTCGGAATGAACTCTTATATACTAACAAATTATTTCAATTTTGTTTTCTTTTGCAGGATTCAATAAAAAGCTGTTTTTTGGAATAACCTGTTTTCAACACTGACCGACATTTTGTTGACTTTGTACGACAAATATGACTGTCATCACTACGAGTACACTGTTGACGGGTCGCTTAACTAAGATGGCACACGCGATGCTTGTCTGCGTTTCACTCTTAAAGGTATGTAACTATAGATTTACAGTACATGTATCAATAACGGATTAACTATTTGTATCCATGTCTGTATTCGGTTGTATGTATTCACATCTGGTATTTCTTGTCATTATCCACGTTTGTGGTTAGTTGTATGTCCATTGAATTCACGTCTATGTTGGTTGTTGGTATCCACGTTTGTGTTTGGTTGTTGGTATCCACGTCTGTGTTTGGTTGTTGGTATCCACGTCTGTGTTTGGTTGTTGGTATCCACGTCTGTAGTTGGTATCCATGTCTGTGTTTGGTTGTTAGTATCCACATCTGTGTTTGGTTGTTAGAATCCACGTCTGTAGTTGATTGTTGGTATCCACGTCGGTAGTTGGTTGTTGGTATCCACGTCTGTAGTTGGTTGTTGGTATCCACGTCTGTAGCTGGTTGTTGGTAGCTACGTCTATGTTTGGTTGTTGGTATCCACTTCTGTAGCTGGTTGTTGGTATTCACGTCTATAGTTGGTTAATGGTATCCACGTCTGTGTTTGGTTGGTGGTATCCACGTCTGTGTTTGATTGTTGGTATCCACGTCTGTGTTTGGTTGTTGGTATCCACGTCTGTAGTTGATTTTGGTATCCACGTCTGTGTTTGGTTCTTGGTATCCACGTCTGTTTTGGTTTTTGGTATCCACGTCTGTGTTTGGTTGTTGGTATCTACGTCTGTAGTAGGTTGATGTTATCCCCGTCTGTAGTTGGTTGTTGGTATCCACGTCTGTGTTTGGTTGTTGGTATCCACGTCTGTAGTTGGTTGTTGGTATCCACGTCTGTAGTTGGTTGTTGGTATCCACGTCTGTGTTTGGTAGTTCGTATTTACGTCTTTGTTTGGTTGTTGGTAACCACGTGTGTGTTTGGTTGTTGGTATCCACGTCTGTGTTTGTTTGTTGGCATCCACGTCTGTAGTTGATTGTTGGTATCCACTTCCGTGTTTGGTTGTTGGTATCCACGTCTGTAGTTGGTTGTTGGTATCCACGTCTACGTTTGGTTGTTGGTATCCACTTCTATAGTTGGTTGTTGGTATCCACGTCTGTGTTTGGTTGTTGGTATCCATTTCTGTGTTTGGTTTTTGGTATCCTCGTCCGTGTTTGGTTGTTGGTATTCACGTTTGTGTTTGGTTGTTGGTATCCACGTCTGTAGTTGGTTGTTGGTATCCGCTTCTATAGTTGGTTGTTGGTATCTACGTCTGTGTTTGGTTGTTGGTATTCACGTTTGTGTTTGGTTGTTGGTATCCACGTCTATAGTTGGTTGTTGGTATCCACTTCTATAGTTGGTTGTTGGTATCCACGTCTGTGTTTGGTTGTTGGTATCCACGTATGTGTTTGGTTGTTGGTATCCACGTCTGTAGTTGGTTGTTGGTATCCACGTCTGTGTTTGGTTGTTGGTATCCACGTCTGTAGTTGGTTGTTGGTATCCACGTCTGTGTTTGGTTGTTGGTATCCACGTCTGTAGTTGGTTGTTGGTATCCACGTCTGTAGTTGGTTGTTGGTATCCACGTCTGTGTTTGGTTGTTGGTATCCACGTCTGTAGTTGGTTGTTGGTATCCACGTCTGTGTTTGGTTGTTGGTATCCACGTCTGTGTTTGGTTGTTAGTTGCCACGTCTATGTTTGGTTGTTGGTATCCACGTCTGTGTTAGGTTGTTGGTATCCACGTCTATGTTTGGTTGTTGATATCCACGTCTGTTTTTGGTTGTTGGTATGCACGTCTATGTTTGGTTGTTGGTATGCACGTCTGTGCTGGTTGTTGGTATTCACGTTTGTGTTTGGTAGTTGGTATCCACGTCTGTTTTTGGTTGTTGGTATCCACGTCTGTGTTTGGTTGTTGGTATCCACGTCTGTGTTTGGTTATTGGTATCCACGTCTTTTGTTGGTTGTTGGTATCCACGTCTGTGTTTGGTTATTGGTATCCACGTCTGTTGTTGGTTGTTGGTATCCACGTCTATAGTTGGTTGTTGGTATCCACTTCTATAGTTGGTTGTTGGTATCCACGTCTGTATTTGGTTGTTGGTATGCATGTTTGTGTTTTGTTGTTGGTATCCACGTCTGTGTTTGGTTGTTGGTATCCACGTCTGTGTTTGGTTATTGGTATTCACGTCTGTTGTTGGTTGTTGGTATCCACGTCTGTGTTTGGTTATTGGTATCTACGTCTGTTGTTAGTTGTTGGTATCTACGTCTGTAGTTGGTTGTGTGTATCTACGTCTACGTTTGGTTGTTGGTATCCACGTATGTGTTAGGTTGATGGTATCCACGTCTGTGTTTGGATGTTGGTTTCCATGTCTGTAGTTGGTTGTTGGTCCACGTCTGTAGTTAGTTGTTGGTATCCACGTCTGTTTGGTTGTTGGTATCCACGTCTGTAGTTGATTGTTGGTATCCACGGCCGTGTTTGGTTGTTGGTATCCACGTCTCTGTTTGGTTGTTGGTATCCACGTCTACGTTTGGTTGTTGGTATCCACGTCTGTGTTAGGTTGATGGTATCCATGTCTGTGTTTGGATGTTGGTTTCCACGTCTGTGTTGGTTGTTGGTATCAACGTCTGTAGTTGGTTGTTGGTATCCACGTCTGTGTTTGGTTGTTGGTATCTACGATTGTAATCCATGTCTGTGTTTGGTTGTTGATATCCACTTCTGTTGTTGGTATCCACGTCTCTAGTTGGTTGTTGGTATCCACGGCCGTGTTTGGTTCTTGGTACACACGTCTGTGTTTGGTTGTTGGTATCCACGTCTACGTTTGGTTATTGGTATCCACGTATGTGTTAGGTTGATGGTATCCACGTCTGTGTTTGGATGTTGGTTTCCACGTCTGTAGTTGGTTGGTGGTCCACTTCTGTAGTTAGTTGTTGGTATCTACGTCTGTAGTTGGTTGTTGGTATCCACGTCTGTGTTTGGTTGTTGGTATCTACGTCTGTAGTTGGTTGTTTGTATCCACGTCGGGTTTTGGTTGTTGGTATCCGTGTCTGTGTTTGGTTTTTGGTATCCACGTCTGTGTTTGGTTGTTGGTATCCACATCTGTGTTTGGTTGTTGGTATCCACTTCTGTAGTTGGTATCCACGTGTGTAGTTGATTGTTGGTATCCACATCTATGTTTGGTTATTGGTATCCACTACTGTAGTTGGTATCCACGTCTCTAGTTGGTTGTTGGTATCCATGTCTGTGTTTTGTTGTTGGTTTCCGCCCCCTCTGTTGTTGGATTTAACCGTCCACTGTTATACTTGTATATTTCTGTACTTTGTTGTATGTCTCCGCCTCTGTTGTTGGATTTAACTGTCCACTGTTATACTTGTATATTTCTGTACTTGGTTGTATGTCTCCGCCTCTGTTGTTGGATTTAACTGTCCATTGTTATATTTAGGTTGTATATTTCTGTACTTGGTTGTATGTCTCCGCCCCCTCTGTTGTTGGATTTAACTGTCCACTGTTATACTTGTATATTTCTGTACTTGGTTGTATGTCTCCACCTCTGTTGTTGGATTTAATTGTCCACTGTTATACTTGTATATTTCTGTACTTGGTTGTATGTCTCCGCCCACTCTGTTGTTGGATTTAACTGTCCACTTTTGAACTTGTATGCTTATAACAATGTTTCTAGTTAAGATGGATGTATCCCTTTTTTGTTGCAGCTGTTATGGCTTCTCGCCTTGGTTGTTGGAGTTGTGCTGATTGTTAGAGATGGCGTACTACAACGTGGGACGTTTCCTTTACTGAATCAATTTATGATAGATGGAATGCCACTTGGAAACCTCTCCTCGGGCTTGGTGTACGCTCTTTTCGTCATGCTTCCCCTCCATTCAGTCTTCGGCTGTCTAGGACTGCTGGGGGTCATCTATCATAAACAACTTTTGATTATCATAGTAAGTAGTCTTACTGTTGGGTATCGTCAGATACAAGGACTTAAAAATAGTTAAAAGGTCGTTTATTTGTCTGTTGTAAAACACCGGTATGAGAATAGTGCAAAGTTCGTTCCTTTGTCTGTTGTAAAACACCGGTATGAGAATAGTGCAAAGTTCGTTCCTTTGTCTGTTGTAAAACACCGGTATGAGAATAGTTAAACGACTGTTTTCTCTGTTTCAGTACACCTGTTTTCTGTTGTTTGGCATTGTCATGGACATGGTCTTCATTGTGCTGTTCTCCTTGATATTAGAAGGGGTAAGACTCAAAAATATTATTATTCAATTACCCCTAAACGAAGCTGGCTTACGTAAATGATTGAAATCAATTGATACTGACCGTTTTAGAATGGTAGGTGTTTTTCTAGTCAGATACTGATAGCATACACTGTTACGGTACCGATACACTGTTACGCTACTAATACACTGTTACGGTACTGTTACACTGTTACGGTACTGATACACTGTTACACTGTAACGGTATTGTTACACTGTTACGGTACTGATACACTGCTACACAGTTACGGCACTGATACACCGTTACGGTACTGATACACTGTTATGGTACTGATACACTGTTACGGTACTAATACACTGATACACTGTTACGGCACTGATACACTGTTACGGCACTGATACACTGTTACGGTACTGATACACTGTTACGGTACAGATACACCGTTACGGTACTGATACACTGTTACGGTACTGATACACTGATACACTGTTACGGTACTGATACACCGTTACGGTACTGATACACTGATACACTGTTACGGTACTGATACACTGTTACGGTACTGATACACTGATACACTGTTACGGTAGTGATACACCGTTACGGTACTGATACACTGTTACGGTACTGATACACTGATACACTGTTACGGTACTGATACACTGTTACGCTACTAATACACTGTTACGTTACTAATACACTGTTACGGTACTGTTACACTGTTACGGTACTGATACACTGTTACACTGTAACGGTATTGTTACACTGTTACGGTACTGATACACTGCTACACAGTTACGGCACTGATACACTGTTACGGTACTGATACACTGTTACGGTACAGATACACCGTTACGGTACTGATACACTGTTACGGTACTGATACACTGTTACGGTACTGATACACTTATACACTGTTACGGTACTGATACACTGTTACGGTACTGATACACCGTTACGGTACTGATACACTGATACACTGTTACGGTACTGATACATTGATACACTGTTACGGTACTGATACACCGTTACGGTACTGATACACTGTTACGGTACTGATACACTGTTACGGTACTGATACACTGATACACTGTTACGGCACTGATACACTGTTACGGTACTGATACACTGTTACGGTACAGATACACCGTTACGGTACTGATACACTGTTACGGTACTGATACACTGTTACGGTACTGATACACTGTTACGGTACTGATACACCGTTACGGTACTGATACACTGATACACTGTTACGGTACTGATACATTGATACACTGTTACGGTACTGATACACCGTTACGGTACTGATACACTGTTACGGTACTGATACACTGTTACGGTACTGATACACTGATACACTGTTACGGTACTGATACACTGATACACTGTTACGGTACTGATACACTGTTACGGTACTGATAAACTGATACACTGTTACGGTACTGATACACTGATACACCGTTACGGTACTGATACACCGTTACAATACTGTTACACTGTTACGGTATTGTTACACTGTTACGGTACTGATACACCGTTACGGTACTGATACACTGTTACGGTACTGATACACTGTTACGGTACTGATACACTGATACGCTGTAACGGTACTGATACATTGTTACGCTACTGATACACTGTTTTCATACTGATACACTGTAACGGTTCTGATACACTGCTACACAGTTACGGTACTGATACACTGTTACGGTGCTAACACACTATCACGGTACTGACACACTATCACGGTGCTAACACACTATCACGGTACTGACACACTATCACGGTACTGACACACTATCACTGTGCTGACACACTATCACACTGCTGCGGTGAAGACACTTTTACTAGATATCACACATAACTTTTCAAACGAGCTTTTCGGCGTTTGTTACGGTGATGTATTTGATATCAACTTAGTAAGAAGTTCGTTCTTTATATTGCTTATTTCAGATAAATACCTGGGTGAAATATCGATTCATAGACTATTACAACGATTACAGTGCTTCTCGACTTAACACTGAGGTGCAGCAGGCGTTCTCGGAGTTATTTGACGCCGTAAGTGGTTATTTATATATATATATATATATATATATATATACATCTTCGGTAACCTTGTACATTTAGCTATTTGAGTCACAACTCTCAAATACATTTTTCAATGGCTCTGTTGTAGCATTATTAACAGGAAATCGATTGACAGGGACTCGTATGTACAAAATAGTTCACAGGGAATGGATTGTACAAAACAGTTGACAGGAACTCGATTGTACAAAACAGTTGAGAGGTACTCGTATGTACAAAATAGTTAACAGGGAATGGATTGCACAAAACAGTTGAGAGGTACTCGTATGTACAAAATAGTTCACAAGGAATGGATTGTACAAAACAGTTGAGAGGTACTCGTATGTACAAAATAGTTGACAGGGAATGGATTGTACAAAACAGTTGACAGGAACTCGTATGTACAAAACAGTTGACAGGGACATGTTTGTACAAAATAGTTGACAGGGAATGGATTGTACAAAAGAGTTGACAGGGACTCGATTGTACAAAACAGTTGACAGGGACTCGATTGTACAAAACAGTTGACAGGGACTCGATTGTACAAAACAGTTGACAGGGACACGTTTGTACAAAACAGTTGACAGGGACTCGATTGTACAAAACAGTTGACAGTAACTCGATTGTACAAAACATATGACAGGGACTCGATAGTGCAAAGTAGTTGACAGGAACTCGTTTGTACAAAATAGTTGACAAGGAATCGATTGTACAAAACAGTTGACAGGGACTCGATTGTACAAAACAGTTGACAGGGACTCGATTGTACAAAACAGTTGACAGGGACACGTTTGTACAAAACAGTTGACAGGGACTCGATTGTACAAAACAGTTGACAGTAACTCGATTGTACAAAACAGATGACAGGGACTCTATAGTGCAAAGTAGTTGACAGGAACTCGTTTGTACAAAATAGTTGACAAGGAATCGATTGTACAAAACAGTTGACAGGGACTCGATTGTACAAAACAGTTGACAGGGACTCGATTTTACAAAACAGTTGGCAGGGAATGGATTATGCAAAACAGTTGAAAAGGAATCGATTGTACAAAATAGTTGACAGGGAATGGATTGTACAAAACAGTTGACAGGGACTCGATTATTCAAAACAGTTGACAGGAACTCGATTGTACAAAACAGTTGACACTGAATAGAATGTACAAAATAGTTAAAAGGGACTCGATTGTTCAAAGTAGTTGACACTGAATAGAATGTACAAAATAGTTGACAGGAACTCGTATGTACAAAATAGTTGACAGGGACTAGATTGTACAAAATTGTTGACAGGGACTCGAATTTACAAAACAGTTGACAGTAACTCGAATTTACAAAACAGTTGACAGTAACTCGAATTTACAAAACAGTTGACAGTAACTCAATTGCACAAAGTAGTTGACACTGAATCGAGTATTCAAAATAGTTGACAGGGAATGAACTATACAAAACAGTTGACAAGGAATCGATTTTACAAAACAGTTGACAGGGACTCGATTGTACAAAACAGTTGACATGGACTCAATTGTACAAAACAGTTGATGGGGAAGCGATTGTTCAATATCAAGTGACAAGGACACGCTTGAACAACAGTAAACAGGAGCTAATCCGTGTCAGGGACTTTAATGTGAAACACAAATAACAAGGGTTCGATTGTATGAAATAGTTGATGGCGGCGATTGTTTTTTCCCGAATAACAATCAAATTGGGTTTGAACAATTAGTACTTCCTTTAAAGAGCGATTCTTCTGTTCAGATATGATCTGACGAACCGTTGAGAATGTTTTGATGTAGTGTAATGTAGATTTACCTTTCTGACGTGTACATCAATTGATGTAGATGTAGTGTAATGTAGATTTACCTTTCTGACGTGTACATCAATTGATGTAGATGTAGTGTAATGTAGATGTACCTTTCTGACGTGTACATCAATTGATGTAGATGTAGTGTAATGTAGATGTACCTTTCTGACGTGTACATCAATTGATGTAGATGTAGTGTAATGTAGATGTACCTTTCTGACATCGATTTTGATTTTTAGATGAACTGTAAATCGGCGGAACTATCGGATAGCGGTGCAGGCTGCTGGGATAAATACTATCCTGTGATGAATGGTATCATCACTGTGTTTATCATGCTTTTATCAGTCAGTATTGTAATGGAGGTAAGTTGTAGACCTGAAAGGCTTTATGTCCAGTGTATTGATTATTTCATATGTTGAGGTCTGAAGTAGAAATCTACAGTGTGTGTTTGATGAAAAATGATGGAAGATGATGTGGTTAACTGATGATGTAATATTTAGAGGAAACACTTTTAATAAATAAATCGCTACCATATCGTGTAAACCCAATGAATCCCATTCTGTAGTATAAACATTGTCAGCACCTGACTGGCAACAGAAATACATCGATCAAAATCCTTTTTGACGAAAACAAATTAGCAGTAATATTAAAAAAAGTAATCTCAACACAGTAATATGAGGTACTTGATACAATTATCTGGTGTACATAATACAGTAATCTGGTGTACATAATACAGTAATCTGGTGTACATAATACAGTAATCTGGTGTACATAACACAATAATCTGGTGTACATAACACAATAATCTGGTGTACATAATACATTAATCTGGTGTACATAATACAGTAATCTGGTGTACATAATACAGTAATCTGGTGTACATAATACAGTAATCTGGTGTACATAATACAGTAATCTGGTGTACATAATACAGTAATCTGGTGTACATAACACAATAATCTGGTGTACATAACACAATAATCTGGTGTACATAACACAATAATCTGGTGTACATAACACAATAATCTGGTGTACATAATACATTAATCTGGTGTACATAATACAGTAATCTGGTGTACATAATACAGTAATCTGGTGTACATAACACAATAATCTGGTGTACATAATACAGTAATCTGGTGTACATAACACAGTAATCTGGTGTACATAACACAATAATCTGGTGTACATAATACAGTAATTTGGTGTACGTAACACATTAATCTGATGTACTTAACACAGTAATCTGGTGTACATAATACAGTAATCTGGTGTACATAACACAATAATCTGGTGTACATAACACAGTAATCTGGTGTACATAACACAGTAATCTGGTGTACATAACACAATAATCTGGTGTACATAACACAGTAATCTGGTGTACATAACACAATAATCTGGTGTACATAACACAGTAATCTGGTGTACATAACACAATAATCTGGTGTACATAACACAATAATCTGGTGTACATAACACAATAATCTGGTGTACATAACACAGTAATCTGGTGTACATAACACAGTAATCTGGTGTACATAACACAATAATCTGGTGTACATAACACAGTAATCTGGTATATATAAGACAATAATCTGGTGTACATAACACAATAATCTGGTGTACATAGCACAGTAATCTGGTGTACATAACACAGTAATCTGGTGTACATAACACAGTCATCTGGTGTACATAACACAATAATCTGGTGTCATAATACAACAATTTGGTGTACATAACACAGTAATCTGGTGTACATAACACAGTAATCTGGTGTACATAACACAGTAATCTGGTATATATAAGACAATAATCTGGTGTACATAACACAATAATCTGGTGTACATAACACAATAATCTGGTGTACATAATACAACAATCCGGTGTACATATCACAATAATCTGGTGTACATAACACAGTAATCTGGTGTACATAACACAATAATCTGGTGTACATAACACAGTAATCTGGTGTACATAACACAGTCATCTGGTGTACATAACACAGTAATCTGGTGTACATAACACAATAATCTGGTGTACATAATACAACAATCTAGTGTACATAACACAATAATCTGGTGTACATAATACAACAATTTGGTGTACTTAACACAATAATCTGGTGTACATAACACAGTAATCTGGTGTACATAACACAGTAATCTGGTATATATAAGACAATAATCTGGTGTACATAACACAATAATCTGGTGTACATAACACAATAATCTGGTGTACATATCACAATAATCTAGTGTACATAATACAATAATCTGGTGTACATAATACAACAATTTGGTGTACATAACACAATAATCTGGTGTACATAACATAATAATCTGGTGTACATAACACAATAATCTGGTGTACATAACACAGTAATCTGGTGTACATAACACAGTAATCTGGTGTACATAATACAGTAATCTGGTGTACATAACACAGTAATCTGGTATATATAACACAACAATTTGGTGTACATAACACAATAATCTGGTGTACATAACACAGTAATCTGGTGTACATAATACAGTAATCTGGTGTACATAACACAATAATCTGGTGTACATAACACAATAATCTGGTGTACATAACACAGTAATCTGGTATATATAAGACAATAATCTGGTGTACATAACACAATAATCTGGTGTACATAACACAGTAATCTGGTATATATAAGACAATAATCTGGTGTACATAACACAATAATCTGGTGTACATAACACAGTAATCTGGTATACATAACACAGTAATCTGGTGTACATAACACAATAATCTGGTGTACATAACACAGTAATCTGGTATATATAAGACAATAATCTGGTGTACATAACACAATAATCTGGTGTACATAACACAGTAATCTGGTGTACATAACACAATAATCTGGTGTACATAACACAGTAATCTGGTATACATAAGACAATAATCTGGTGTACATAACACAGTAATCTGGTGTACATAACACAGTAATCTGGTGTACATAACACAGTAATCTGGTGTACATAACACAATAATCTGGTGTACATAACACAGTAATCTGGTATACATAACACAATAATCTGGTGTACATAACACAATAATCTGGTGTACATAACACAATAATCTGGTGTACATAACACAGTAATCTGGTATATATAAGACAATAATCTGGTGTACATAACACAATAATCTGGTGTACATAACACAGTAATCTGGTGTACATAAGACAATAATCTGGTGTACATAAGACAATAATCTGGTGTACATAACACAATAATCTGGTGTACATAACACAGTAATCTGGTATATATAAGACAATAATCTGGTGTACATAACACAATAATCTGGTATACATAACACAATAATCTGGTGTACATAACACAGTAATCTGGTATATATAAGACAATAATCTGGTGTACATAACACAGTAATCTGGTATACATAAGACAATAATCTGGTGTACATAACACAGTAATCTGGTGTACATAACACAATAATCTAGTGTACATAACACAGTAATCTGGTATATATAAGACAATAATCTGGTGTACATAACACAATAATCTGGTGTACATAACACAATAAACTGGTGTACATAACACAGTAATCTGGTATATATAAGACAATAATCTGGTGTACATAACACAATAATCTGGTGTACATAACACAATAATCTGGTGTACTTAACACAATAATCTGGTGTACATAACACAGTAATCTGGTATATATAAGACAATAATCTGGTGTACATAACACAATAATCTGGTGTACATAACACAATAATCTGGTATATATAAGACAATAATCTGGTGTACATAACACAATAATCTGGTGTACATAACACAGTAATCTGGTGTACATAATACAGTAATCTGGTGTACATAATACAGTAATCTGGTGTACATAATACAGTAATCTGGTGTACATAACACAATAATCTGGTGTACATAATACAGTAATCTGGTGTACATAACACAGTAATCTGGTGTACATAACACAATAATCTGGTGTACATAATACAGTAATCTGGTGTACATAACACAATAATCTGATGTACTTAACACAGTAATCTGGTGTACATAGTACAGTAATCTGGTGTACATAACACAATAATCTGGTGTACATAATACAGTAATCTGGTGTACATAACACAGTAATCTGGTGTACATAACACAATAATCTGGTGTACATAATACAGTAATCTGGTGTACATAACACAGTAATCTGGTGTACATAACAGTAATCTGGTGTACATAACACAATAATCTGGTGTACATAACACAGTAATCTGGTGTACATAACACAATAATCTGGTGTACATAACACAGTAATCTGGTGTACATAACACAGTAATCTGGTGTACATAACACAATAATCTGGTGTACATAACACAATAATCTGGTGTACATAACACAATAATCTGGTGTACATAACACATTAATCTGGTGTACATAACACAGTAATCTGGTGTACATAACACAATAATCTGGTGTACATAACACAATAATCTGTTGTATATAAGACAATAATCTGGTGTACATAACACAGTAATCTGGTGTACATAACACAATAATCTGGTGTACATAACACAGTAATCTGGTGTACATAACACAGTAATCTGGTGTACATAACACAGTAATCTGGTGTACATAACACAGTAATCTGGTGTACATAACACAGTAATCTGGTGTACATAACACAGTAATCTGGTATATATAAGACAATAATCTGGTGTACATAACACAATAATCTGGTGTACATAACACAATAATCTGGTGTACATAACACAATACATCACAATGGTGTACATAACACAGTAATCTGGTGTACATAACACAATAATCTGGTGTACATAAAACAATAATCTGTGTACATAACACAATAATCTGGTGTACATAACACAGTAATCTGGTTTACATAACACAGTAATCTGGTGTACATAACACAGTAATCTGGTTTATATAAGACAATAATCTGGTGTACTTAACACAATAATCTGGTGTACATAACACAGTAATCTGGTGTACATAACACAGTAATCTGGTATATATAAGACAATAATCTGGTGTACATAACACAATAATCTGGTGTACATAACACAATAATCTGGTGTACATATCACAATAATCTGGTGTACATAACACAATAATCTGGTGTACATAACACAATAATCTGGTGTACATAACACAATAATCTGGTGTACATAACACAATAATCTGGTGTACATAACACAATAATCTGGTGTACATAACACAATAATCTGGTGTACATAACACACATAATCTGTGTACATAACACAATAATCTGGTATAACACAATAATCTGGTGTACATAACACAATAATCTGGTGTACATAACACAGTAATCTGGTGTACATAACACAAGAATCTGGTGTACAAAACACAATAATCTGGAGTACATAACACAATAATCTGGTGTACATAATCTAATCTGGTGTACATAACACAATAATCTGGTGTACATAACACAATAATCTGGTGTACATAACACAATAATCTGGTGTACATAACACAATAATCTGGTGTACATAACACAATAATCTGGTGTACATAACACAATAATCTGGTGTACATAACACAATAATCTGGTGTATATAACACAATAATCTGGTGTACATAACACAATAATCTGGTGTACATAACACAATAATCTGGTTTATATAAGACATTAATCTGGTGTACATAACACAATAATCTGGTGTACATAACACAGTAATCTGGTGTACATAAGACAATAATCTGGTGTACATAACACAATAATCTGGTGTACATAACACAATAATCTGGTGTACATAACATATATAAGATAAGACAATAATCTGGTGTACATAACACATTAATCTGGTGTACATAACACAATAATCTGGTGTACATAACACAATAATCTGGTGTACATAACACAGTAATCTGGTGTACATAATCTGGTGTACATAACACAATAATCTGGTGTACATAACACAGTAATCTGGTATATATAAGACAATAATCTGGTGTACATAACACAATAATCTGGTGTACATAACACAGTAATCTGGTGTACATAACACAATAATCTGGTGTACATAACACAATAATCTGGTGTACATAACACAGTAATCTGGTGTACATAACACAATAATCTGGTGTACATAACACAGTAATCTGGTGTACATAACACAGTAATCTGGTGTACATAACACAATAATCTGGTGTACATAACTGGTGTACATAACACAGTAATCTGGTGTATAACACAATAATCTGGTGTACATAACACAGTAATCTGGTGTACATAACAATAATCTGGTGTACATAACACAATAATCTGGTGTACATAACACAATAATCTGGTGTACATAACACAATAATCTGGTGTACATAACACAATAATCTGGTGTACATAACACAGTAATCTGGTGTACATAACACAATAATCTGGTGTACATAACACAATAATCTGGTATATGTAAGACAATAATCTGGTGTATATGAGACAATAATCTGGTGTACATAACACAATAACACAATAATCTGGTGTACATAACACAATAATCTGGTGTACATAACACAATAATCTGGTATATATAACACAATAATCTGGTGTACATAACACAGTAATCTGGTATATATAAGACAAACACAATAATCTGGTGTACATAACACAGTAATCTGGTGTACATAACACAATAATCTGGTGTAATCTGGTGTACATAACACAATAATCTGGTGTACATAACACAATAATCTGGTGTACATAACACAATAATCTGGTGTACATAACACAATAATCTGGTGTACATAACACAGTAATCTGGTATATAACACAGTAATCTGGTATACAATAATCTGGTGTACATAACACAATAATCTGGTGTACATAACACAATAATCTGGTGTAATAACACAATAATCTGGTGTACATAACACAATAATCTGGTATATAACACAATAATCTGGTGTACATAACACAATAATCTGGTGTACATAACACAATAATCTGGTGTACATAACACAATAATCTGGTGTACATAACACAATAATCTGGTGTACATAACACAATAATCTGGTATATATAAGACAATAATCTGGTGTACATAACACAATAATCTGGTGTACATAACACAATAATCTGGTGTACATAACACAATAATCTGGTGTACATAACACAATAATCTGGTGTACATAACACAATAATCTGGTGTACATAACACAGTAATCTGGTACACAATAATCTGGTGTACATAACACAATAATCTGGTGTACATAACACAATAATCTGGTAATCTGGTGTATATAACACAATAATCTGGTGTACATAACACAATAATCTGGTGTACATAACACAGTAATCTGGTATATATAACACAATAATCACATAACACAATAATCTGGTGTACATAACACAATAATCTGGTGTACATAACACATATAATCTGGTGTACATAACACAAATATATAAGACAATGGTGTACATAACACAATAATCTGGTGTACATAACACATTAATCTGGTATATATAAGACAATAATCTGGTGTACATAACACAATAATCTGGTGTACATAACACAATAATCTGGTGTACATAACACAATAACATAACACAGTAATCTGGTATATAAGACAATAATCTGGTGTACATAACACAATAATCTGGTGTACATAACACAATAATCTGGTGTACATAACACAATAATCTGGTGTACATAACACAATAATCTGGTGTACATAACACAATAATCTGGTGTACATAACACAGTAATCTGGTGTATATAACACAATAACACAATAATCTGGTGTACATAACACAATAATCTGGTGTACATAACACAGTAATCTGGTGTACATAACACAATAATCTGGTGTACATAACACAGTAATCTGGTGTACATAAGACAATAATCTGGTGTACATAACACAATAATCTGGTGTACATAACACAGTAATCTGGTGTACATAACACAATAATCTGGTGTACATAACACAAATCTGGTGTAATAACACAGTAATCTGGTATAAAAAAGACAATAATCTGGTGAACATAACACAATAATCTGGTGTACATAACACAGTAATCTGGTATATATAACACAGTAATCTGGTGTATATAAGACAAAAATCTGGTGTACATAACACAATAATCTGGTGTACATAACACAGTAATCTGGTATACATAACACAATAATCTGGTGTACATAACACAATAATCTGGTGTACATAACACAATAATCTGGTGTACATAACACAATAATCTGGTGTACATAACACAGTAATCTGGTGTACATAACACAATAATCTGGTGTACATAACACAATAATCTGGTATATATAACACAATAATCTGGTGTACATAACACATAACACAGTAATCTGGTAATAACACAGTCTGGTGTACATAACACAATAATCTGGTGTACATAACACACTAATCTGGTTTACATAACACAATAATCTGGTGTACATAACACAATAATCTGGTGTACATAACACATAACACAGTAATCTGGTGTACATAAGACAATAATCTGGTGTACATAACACAATAATCTGGTGTACATAACACAATAATCTGGTGTACATAACACAATAATCTGGTGTACATAACACAATAATCTGGTGTACATAACACAGTAATCTGGTATAGATAAGACAATAATCTGGTGTACATAACACAATAATCTGGTGTACATAACACAGTAATCTGGTGTACATAACATAACACAGTAATCTGGTGTATACATAACACAATAATCTGGTGTACATAACACAATAATCTGGTATACATAACACAATAATCTGGTAATAACACAATAATCTGGTGTACATAACACAATAACACATAACACAGTAATCTGGTATATATAAGACAATAATCTGGTGTACATAAGATAATAATCTGGTGTACATAACACAGTAATCTGGTGTACATAACACAATAATCTGGTGTACATAACACAATAATCTGGTGTGCATAACACAGTAATCTGGTGTACATAACACAATAATCTGGTGTATATAACACAGTAATCTGGTATATATAAGACAATAATCTGGTATATATGAGACAATAATCTGGTGTACATAACACAATAATCTGGTGTATATAACACAGTAATCTGGTATATATAAGACAACAATCTGGTGTACATAACACAATAATCTGGTGTACAATAATCTGGTGTATAACACAATAATCTGGTGTACATAACACAATAATCTGGTGTACATAACACAATAATCTGGTGTACACAATAATCTGGTAACACAATAATCTGGTGTACATAACACAATAATCTGGTGTACTAACACAGTAATCTGGTATATATAAGACAATAATCTGGTATATATGAGACAATAATCTGGTGTACATAACACAATAATCTGGTGTATATAACACAGTAATCTGGTATATATAACACAGTAATCTGGTATATATAAGACAACAATCTGGTGTACATAACACAATAATCTGGTGTACATAACACAGTAATCTGGTCTATATAAGACAATAATCTGGTGTACATAACACAATAATCTGGTGTACATAACACAGTAATCTGGTATATATAATCTGACAATAATCTGGTGTACATAACACAATAATCTGGTGTACATAACACAATAATCTGGTAACACAATAATCTGGTGTACATAACACAATAATCTGGTAATCTGGTGTACATAACACAGTATATATATAAGACAATAATCTGGTGTACATAACACAGTAATCTGGTATACATAAGACAATAATCTGGTGTACATAACACAGTAATCTGGTGTACATAACACAATAATCTAGTGTACATAACACAGTAATCTGGTATATATAAGACAATAATCTGGTGTACATAACACAATAATCTGGTGTACATAACACAATAATCTGGTGTACATAACACAGTAATCTGGTATATATAAGACAATAATCTGGTGTACATAACACAATAATCTGGTGTACATAACACAATAATCTGGTGTACTTAACACAATAATCTGGTGTACATAACACAGTAATCTGGTATATATAAGACAATAATCTGGTGTACATAACACAATAATCTGGTGTACATAACACAATAATCTGGTGTACATAACACAGTAATCTGGTATATATAAGACAATAATCTGGTGTACATAACACAATAATCTGGTGTACATAACACAGTAATCTGGTGTACATAAGACAATAATCTGGTGTACATATAAGACAATAATCTGGTGTACATAACACAATAATCTGGTGTACATAACACAGTAATCTGGTATATATAAGACAATAATCTGGTGTACATAACACAATAATCTGGTGTACATAACACAATAATCTGGTGTACATAACACAGTAATCTGGTATATATAAGACAATAATCTGGTGTACATAACACAGTAATCTGGTATACATAAGACAATAATCTGGTGTACATAACACAGTAATCTGGTGTACATAACACAATAATCTGGTGTACATAACACAGTAATCTGGTATATATAAGACAATAATCTGGTGTACATAACACAATAATCTGGTGTACATAACACAATAATCTGGTGTACATAACACAATAATCTGGTATATATAAGACAATAATCTGGTGTACTTAACACAATAATCTGGTGTACATAACACAGTAATCTGGTATATATAAGACAATAATCTGGTGTACATAACACAATAATCTGGTGTACTTACATAACACAATAATCTGGTGTACATAACACAGTAATCTGGTATATATAAGACAATAATCTGGTGTACATAACACAATAATCTGGTGTACATAACACAATAATCTGGTGTACATAACACAATAATCTGGTATATATAAGACAATAATCTGGTGTACTTAACACAATAATCTGGTGTACATAACACAGTAATCTGGTATATATAAGACAATAATCTGGTGTACATAACACAATAATCTGGTGTACATAACACAATAATCTGGTGTACTTAACACAATAATCTGGTGTACATAACACAATAATCTGGTGTACTTAACACAATAATCTGGTGTACATAACACAATAATCTGGTGTACATAACACAGTAATCTGGTCTATATAAGACAATAATCTGGTGTACATAACACAATAATCTGGTATATATAAGACAATAATCTGGTGTACTTAACACAATAATCTGGTGTACATAACACAGTAATCTGGTATATATAAGACAATAATCTGGTGTACTTAACACAATAATCTGGTGTACATAACACAGTAATCTGGTGTACATAACACAATAATCTGGTGTACATAACACAGTAATCTGGTATATATAAGACAATAATCTGGTGTACATAACACAATAATCTGGTGTACATAACACAATAATCTGGTGTACATAACACAATAATCTGGTATATATAAGACAATAATCTGGTGTACTTAACACAATAATCTGGTGTACATAACACAGTAATCTGGTATATATAAGACAATAATCTGGTGTACTTAACACAATAATCTGGTGTACATAACACAGTAATCTGGTGTACATAACACAGTAATCTGGTATACATAACACAATAATCTGGTGTACATAACACAGTAATCTGGTGTACATAACACAATAATTTGGTGTACATAACACATTTATCTGGTGTACATAACACAATAATCTGGTGTACATAACACAATAATCTGGTGTACATAACACAATAATTTGGTGTACATAACACAGTAATCTGGTGTACATAACACAGTAATTTGGTGTACTTAACACAATAATCTGGTGTACATAACACAGTAATCTGGTATATATAAGATAATATTCTGGTGTACATAACACAATAATCTGGTGTACTTAATTCAATAATCTGGTGTACATAACACAATAATCTGGTGTACATAATACAACAATCTGGTGTACATAACACAATAATCTGCTATACTTAATACAATAATCTGGTGTACATAACACAATAATCTGGTGTACATAACACAGTAATCTGGTATATATGAGACAATAATCTGGTGTACATAACACAGTAATCTGGTATATATAAGACAATAATCTGGTGTACTTACCACAATAATCTGGTGTACATAACACAGTAATCTGGTGTACTTAACACAGTAATCTGGTATATATAAGACAATAATCTGGTGTACATAACACAATAATCTGGTGTACATAATACAACAATCTGGTGTACATAACACAATAATCTGCTGTACTTAATACAATAATCTGGTGTACATAACACAATAATCTGCTATACTTAATACAATAATCTGGTGTACATAACACAATAATCTGGTGTACATAACACAGTAATCTGGTATATATAAGACAATAATATAACACAATAATCTGGTGTACATAACACAATAATCTGGTATATATAACACAATAATCTGGTATATATAACACAATAATCTGGTGTACATAACACAGTAATCTGGTGTACATAACACAATAATCTGGTGTACATAACACAATAATCTGGTGTACATAACACAATAATCTGGTGTACATAACACAATAATCTGGTGTACATAACACATAACACAGAATCTGGTAATCTGGTGTACATAACACAGTAATCTGGTATAGATAAGACAACAATCTGGTGTACATAACACAATAATCTGGTGTACATAACACAGTAATCTGGTCTATATAAGACAATAATCTGGTGTACATAACACAATAATCTGGTGTGCATAACACAGTAATCTGGTGTACATAACACAATAATCTGGTGTATATAACACAGTAATCTGGTATATATAACACAATAATCTGGTGTATATAACACAGTAATCTGGTGTACATAACACAACTGGTGTATAACACAATAATCTGGTGTACATAACACAATAATCTGGTGTACATAACACATAACACAATAATCTGGTGTATATAACACAATAATCTGGTGTACATAACACAATAATCTGGTGTACATAACACAGTAATCTGGTGTACATAACACAATAATCTGGTGTACATAACACAGTAATCTGGTGTACATAACACAATAATCTGGTGTACATAACACAATAATCTCCTGTACATAATAGAAAAATCTGGTGTACATAACACAATAATCTTGTGTACATAACACACTAATCTGGTTTATATAACACAATAATCTGGTGTACATAACACAATAATCTGGTGTACATAACACAATAATCTGGTGTACATAACACAGTAATCTGGTGTATATAACACAATAATCTGGTGTACATAACACAGTAATAATAATACAGTAATCACATAACACAATAATCTGGTGTACATAACACAATAATCACAATAATCTGGTGTACATAATACAATAATCTGGTGTATATAACACAGTAATCTGGTGTACATATATAATAACACAGTAATCTGGTATATATAAGACAATAATCTGGTGTACATAACACAATAATCTGGTGTACATAACACAGTAATCTGGTATATATGAGACAATAATCTGGTGTACATATCACAATAATCTGGTGTACATAACACAGTAATCTGGTGTACATAACACAATAATCTGGTGTACATAACACAATAATCTGGTGTACATAACACAATAATCTGGTGTACATAACACAATAATAATCTGGTGTACATAACACAGTAATCTGGTGTACATAACACAATAATCTGGTGTACATAACACATTTATCTGGTGTACATAACACAATAATCTGTAAGACAATAATCTGGTGTATATAACACAATAATCTGGTGTACATAACACAATAATCTGGTGTACATAACACAATAATCTGGTGTACATAACACAATAATCTGGTGTATATAACACAATAATCTGGTGTACATAACACAATAATCTGGTGTACATAACACAATAATCTGGTGTACAATAATCTGGTGTACATAACACAATAATCTGGTGTACATAACACAATAATCTGGTGTACATAATACAACAATCTGGTGTACATATCACAATAATCTGGTGTACATAACACAGTAATCTGGTGTACATAACACAATAATCTGGTGTACATAAGACACATAATCTGGTGTACATAACACAATAATCTGGTGTACATAACATAATCTGGTGTACATAACACAATATATCTGGTGTACATAACACAATAATCTGGTGTACATAACACAATAATCTGGTGTACATAACACAGTAATCTGGTATATATAAGACAATAATCTGGTGTACAATAATCTGGTGTACATAACACAATAATCTGGTGTACATAACACAATAATCTGGTGTACATAACACAATAATCTGGTGTATAACACAGTAATCTGGTGTACATAACACAATAATCTGGTGTACATAACACAATAATCTGGTGTACATAACACAATAATCTGGTATATATAAGACAATAATCTGGTGTACTTAACACAATAATCTGGTGTACATAACACAATAATCTGGTGTACATAACACAATAATCTGTTGTATATAAGACAATAATCTGGTGTACATAACACAGTAATCTGGTGTACATAACACAATAATCTGGTGTACATAACACAATAATCTGGTGTACATAAGACAATAATCTGGTGTACATAAGACAATAATCTCGTGTACATAAGACAATAATCTGGTGTACATAAGACAATAATCTGGTGTACATAACACAATAATCTGGTGTACATAAGACAATAATAATAAGACAATGGTGTACATAAGACAATAATCTGGTGTACATAAGACCATAAGACAATAATCTGGTGTACATAAGACAATAATCTGGTGTACATAAGACAATAATCTGGTGTACATAAGACAATAATCTGGTGTACATAACACAATAATCTGGTGTACATAAGACAATAATCTGGTGTACATAAGACAATAATCTGGTGTACATAAGACAATAATCTGGTGTACATAAGACAATAATCTGGTATATATAACACAATAATCTGGTGTACATAAGACAATAATCTGGTATATATAAGACAATAATCTGGTGTACATAAGACAATAATCTGGTATACATAAGACAATAATCTGGTATATATAACACAATAATCTGGTGTACATAACACAATAATCTGGTGTACTTAATACAATAATCTGGTGTACATAACACAATAATCTGGTGTACATAATATAACAATCTGGTGTACATAACACAATAATCTGGTGTACATAACACAGTAATCTGGTATATATAAGACAATAATCTGGTGTACATAAGACAATAATCTGGTGTACATAAGACAATAATCTGGTGTACATAAGACAATAATCTGGTGTACATAAGACAATAATCTGGTGTACATAAGATAATAATCTGGTGTACATAACACAGTAATCTGGTGTACATAACACAATAATCTGGTGTACATAACACAATAATCTGGTGTACATAACACAATAATCTGGTATATATAACACAATAATCTGGTATATATAACACAATAATCTGGTGTACTTAACACAATAATCTGGTGTACTTAACACAATAATCTGGTGTACATAACACAATAATCTGGTGTACTTAATGCGATCATCTTACGTAGTTGTTCATGATGAAAGATAGAAACGACCTCTTAAACAAACACACACAAATCACCTGAACCATTTTTATTTTGCAGATAATAACCATTATACTGATGGAATTGATCTATCGCCGTCTAGGAAGAGAAAACCATCAACAACCATTACCTGGCATGCTTAAACAACTCTGCTCTTTTGTGTGTAGGACGTAAGTAGCTAATAATAGCAAATAAATATATGCAGGCCATCACTCATTCTGACAAGTCTATCTTATATAAGTCTATATATAACTCATTCTGATAAGTCTATCTTATATAAGTCTATCTATAACTCATTCTGACAAGTCTATCTTATATAAGTCTATATATAACTCATTCTGACAAGTGTATCTTATATTAGTCTATATATAACTCATTCTGACAAGTCTATCTTATATAAGTCTATATATAACTCATTCTGACAAGTCTATCTTATATAAGTCTATCTATAACTCATTCTGACAAGTCTATCTTATATAAGTCTATCTATAACTCATTCTGACAAGTCTATCTTATATAAGTCTATCTATAACTCATTCTGAAAAGTCTATCTTATATTAGTCTATCTATAACTCATTCTGACAAGTCTATCTTATATAAGTCTATCTATAACTCATTCTGACAAGTCTATCTTATATAAGTCTATATATAACTCACTCTGACAAGTCTATCTTATATAAGTCTATCTATAACTCATTCTGACAAGTCTATCTTATATAAGTCTATCTATAACTCATTCTGACAAGTCTATCTTATATAAGTCTATATATAACTCATTCTGACAAGTCTATCTTATATAAGTCTATCTATAACTCATTCTGACAAGTCTATCTTATATAAGTCTATATATAACTCATATATGTCCTTCATAACTCAAACTGACGAGTATGTCCTATATACGTCTTTCATAACTCATATTGACGCGTCTGTCCTATATACGTCCTTCATAACTCAATCTAACGAGTATGTCCTATATACGTCTTTCATAACTCATATTGACGAGTCTGTCCTATATACGTCCATCATAACTCAATCTGACGGGTCTATCCTATATAAACATATACATAACTCATAGCGACGAGTCTGTCCTATATACGTCCATCATAACTCATACTGAGGAGACTGTCCTATAAAAGTCCATCATCACTCATACTGACGAGTGTACCCTATATACGTCCATCATAACTCATACGGAGGAGTCTGTCCTATATACGTCCATCATAACTCATACGGAGGAGTCTGTCCTATAAAAATCTATCATCGCTAATACTGATGATTATGTCCTATATACGTCCATCATAACTCATACTGAGGAGTCTGTCCTATATTCGTTCTTCATAACTCAATCTAATGAGTATGTTCTATATACGTCCATCATAACTCATACTGACGAGTCTGTCCTATTTATTTACTTCATAACTTACACTGACGAGACTGTCCTATTGATTTCCTTCATAACTTATACAACCGAGTCTGTCCTATATACGTCCTTCATAACTCATACGGGACGAGTCTGTAATATATACGTCTTCATAACTTATATTGACGAGTCTATCCTATATACGTCCTTCATAACTCATACTGACGAGTCTGTCCTATATACGTCCATCATAACTCATACTGAGGAGACTGTCCTATAAAAGTCCATCATCACTCATACTGACGAGTGTACCCTATATACGTCCATCATAACTCAATCTAACGAGTATGTTCTATATACGTCCATCATAACTCATACTGACGAGTTTGTCCTATATGAATATATACATAACTCATAGTGACGTGTCTGTCCTATATAAGTCCTTCAAAACTCATACGGAGGAGTCTGTCCTATATACGTCCATCATAACTCATACTGAGGAGTCTGTCCTATAAAAGTCCATCATCGCTCATACTGACGAGTGTACCCTATATACGTCCATCATAACTCATACGGAGGAGTCTGTCCTATATACGTCCATCATAACTCATACGGAGGAGTCTGTCCTATAAAAATCTATCATCGCTAATACTGACGAGTCTACCCTATATACGTCCTTCATAACTCAACCTAACGAGTATGTTCTATATACGTTTGTCATAACTCATACTGACGAGTCTGTCCTATATACGTCCTTCATAACTCATACGGACGAGTCTGTAATATATACGTCTTCATAACTTATACTGACGAGACTGTCCTATTGATTTCCTTCATAACTTATACTGACGAGTCTGTCCTATATACGTCCATCATAACTCATACCGAGGAGTCTGTCCAATATACATCCATAATAACTCATACTGAGGAATCTGTCCTTTATTCGTCCTTCATAACTCAATCTAACGAGTATGTTCTATATACGTCCATCATAGCTCATACTGACAAGTCTGTCCGATTTTTTCCTTCATACCTTATACTGACGAGACTGTCCTATTGATTTCCTTCATAACTTATACTGACGAGTCTGTCTTATATACATCCTTCATAACTCATACTGACGAGTCTGTCCTAGACACGTAAATCATAACTCAATCTGACGAGTATGTCCTATATACGTCTTTCATAACTCATATTGACGCGTCTGTCCTATATACGTCCTTCATAACTCAATCTAACGAGTATGTCCTATATACGTCTTTCATAACTCATATTGACGAGTCTGTCCTATATACGTCCATCATAACTCAATCTGACGGGTCTATCCTACATAATTACATCGTAACTCATACGAATAAGCCTGTCCTATATGCGTCCTTCATAACTCATACGAACGAGTCTGTAATATATACGTCTTCATAACTTATACTGACGAGACTGTCCTATTGATTTCCTTCATAACTTATACTGACGAGTCTGTCCTATATACGTCCATCATAACTCATACCGAGGAGTCTGTCCAATATACGTCCATCATAACTCATACTGAGGAGTCTGTCCTATATTCGTCCTTCATAACTCAATCTAATGAGTATGTTCTATATACGTCCATCATAACTCATACTGACGAGTCTGTCCTATTTATTTACTTCATAACTTACACTGACGAGACTGTCCTATTGATTTCCTTCATAACTTATACAACCGAGTCTGTCCTATATACGTCCTTCATAACTCATACGGGACGAGTCTGTAATATATACGTCTTCATAACTTATATTGACGAGTCTATCCTATATACGTCCATCATAACTCATACGGATGAGTCTGTCCTATAAAAATCTATCATCGCTAATACTGATGATTATGTCCTATATACGTCCATCATAACTCATACTGAGGAGTCTGTCCTATATTCGTTCTTCATAACTCAATCTAATGAGTATGTTCTATATACGTCCATCATAACTCATACTGACGAGTCTGTCCTATTTATTTACTTCATAACTTACACTGACGAGACTGTCCTATTGATTTCCTTCATAACTTATACAACCGAGTCTGTCCTATATACGTCCTTCATAACTCATACGGGACGAGTCTGTAATATATACGTCCTTCATAACTCATACTGACGAGTCTGTACTATATACGTCCATCATAACTCATACTGAGGAGACTGTCCTATAAAAGTCCATCATCACTCATACTGACGAGTGTACCCTATATACGTCCATCATAACTCAATCTAACGAGTATGTTCTATATACGTCCTTCATAACTCATACTGACGAGTCTGTCCTATATGCGTCCATCATAACTCATACTGACGAGTTTGTCCTATATGAATATATACATAACTCATAGTGACGTGTCTGTCCTATATAAGTCCTTCAAAACTCATACGGAGGAGTCTGTCCTATATACGTCCATCATAACTCATACTGAGGAGTCTGTCCTATAAAAGTCCATCATCACTCATACTGACGAGTGTACCCTATATACGTCCATCATAACTCATACGGAGGAGTCTGTCCTATATACGTCCATCATAACTCATACGGAGGAGTCTGTCCTATAAAAATCTATTATCGCTAATACTGACGAGTGTACCCTATATACGTCCTTCATAACTCAATCTAACGAGTATGTTCTATATACGTCCGTCATAACTCATACTGACGAGTCTGTCCTATATACGTCCTTCATAACTCATACGGACGAGTCTGTAATATATACGTCTTCATAACTTATACTGACGAGACTGTCCTATTGATTTCCTTCATAACTTATACTGACGAGTCTGTCCTATATACGTCCATCATAACTCATACCGAGGAGTATGTCCTATATACGTCTTCATAACTTATACTGACGAGACTGTCCTACATTCGTCCTTCATAGCTCATAATGACGAGTCTATCCTATATAAATATATACATAACTCATAGTGACGAGTCTGTCCTATATACGTCCATCATAACTCATACTGAGAAGACTGTCCTATAAAAGTCCATCATCACTCATACTGGCGAGTGTACCCTATATACGTCCATCATAACTCAATCTAACGAGTATGTTCTATATACGTCCTTCATAACTCATACTGACGAGTCTGTCCTATATACGTCCTTCATAACTCATACGGACGATATACGTCTGTAATATATACGTCTTCATAACTTATACTGACGAGACTGTCCTATTGATTTCCTCCATAACTTATACTGACGAGTCTGTCCTATATACATCCTTCATAACTCATACTGACAAGTCTGTCCTAAACACGTAAATCATAACTCAAACTGACGAGTATGTCCTATATACGTCTTTCATAACTCATATTGACGAGTCTGTCCTATATACGTCCTTCATAACTCAATCTAACGAGTATGTCCTATATACGTCTTTCATAACTCATATTGACGAGTCTGTCCTATATACGTCCATCATAACTCATACGGAGGAGTCTGTCATTTAAAAGTCTATATATAATACATGCTGACGAATCTGTCCTATATACGTCCTTCATAACTCTTTCTGACGAGACTGTCCTACATACGTCCTGCATAACTCATACGGACGAGTCTGTCCTATGTTTGTCCATCAAAACTCATAATGTCGAGTTTGTCCTATATACGTCCTTCATAACTCATACTGAGGAGTTTGTCCTAAATAAATATATACATAACTCATGCTGACGAGTCTGTCCTATATACGTCCATCATAACTCAATCTGACGGGTCGATGCTACATAATTACATACTCATACGAATAAGCCTGTCCTATATACGTCTTCATAACTTATACTGACGAGACTGTCCTATTGATTTCCTTCATAACTTATACTGAAGAGTCTGTCCTATATACGTCCATCATAACTCATACTGAGGAACCTGTCCAATATACGTCCATCATAACTCATACTGAGGAGTCTGTCCTATATTCGTCCTTCATAACTCATACTGAGGAATCTGTCCTATATTCGTCCTTCATAATTCAATCTAACGAGTCTGTCCTATATACGTCCATCATAACTCATACCGAGGAGTCTGTCCAATATACGTCCATCATAACTCATACTGAGGAGTCTGTCCTATATTCGTCCTTCATAACACATATTGAGGAATCTGTCCTATATTCGTCCTTCATAACTCAATATAACGAGTATGTTCTATATACGTCCATCATAGCTCATACTGACAAGTCTGTCCGATTTTTTCCTTCATAACTTATACTGACGAGACTGTCCTATTGATTTCCTCCATAACTTATACTGACGAGTCTGTCCTATATACGTCCTTCATAACTCAATCTAACGAGTATGTTCTATATACGTCCTTCATAACTCATACTGACGAGTCTGTCCTAAACACGTAAATCATAACTCAAACTGACGAGTATGTCCTATATACGTCTTTCATAACTCATATTGACGAGTCTGACCTACATACGTCCTTCATAACTCAATCTAACGAGTATGTCCTATATACGTCTTTCATAACTCATATTGACGAGTCTGTCCTATATACATCCATCATAACTCATACGGAGGAGTCTGTCATTTAAAAGTCTATATATAATACATGCTGACGAATCTGTCCTATATACGTCCTTCATAACTCTTTCTGACGAGACTGTCCTACATACGTCCTGCATAACTCATACGGACTAGTCTGTCCTATGTTTGTCCATGAAAACTCATAATGTCGAGTTTGTCCTATATACGTCCTTCATAACTCATACTGAGGAGTCTGTCCTAAATAAATATATACATAACTCATACGAATAAGCCTGTCCTATATGCGTCCTTCATAACTCATACTGCGGAATCTGTCCTATATTCGTCCTTCATAACTCAATCTAACGAGTCTGTCCTATATACGTCCATCATAACTCATACCGAGGAGTCTCTCCAATATACGTCCATCATAACTCATACTGAGGAGTCTGTCCTATATTCGTCCTTCATAACTCATACTGAGGAATCTGTCCTATTTTCGTCCTTCATAACTCAATATAACGAGTATGTTCTATATACGTCCATCATAACTCATACTGACGAGTCTGTCCTATTTACGTCCATCATATCTCAATCTAACAAATATGTTCTATATACGTCCATCATAACTCATACTGACGAGTCTGTCCTATATGAATATATACATAACTCATACTGACGAGTCTGTCCTATATACGTCCATCTTAACTCAATCTGACGGGTCGATGCTACATAATTACATCGTAACTCATACGAATAAGCCTGTCCTATATGCGTCTTTCATAACTCATACGGGCGAGTCTGTAATATATACGTCTTCATAACTTATACTGACGAGACTGTCCTATTGATTTCCTTCATAACTTATACTGACGAGTCTGTCCTATATACGTCCATCATAACTCATACCGACCTATATACGTCTTCATAATTTATACTGACGAGACTGTCCTACATTCGTCCTTCATAGCTTATAATGACGAGTCTATCCTATATAAACATATACATAACTCATAGTGATCTCTATATACTCATACTAAGAGTGTCCATCATCACTCATATATACGTCCTATATACATCATAACTCAATCTAACGAGTATGTTCTATATACGTCCATCATAACTCATACTGACGAGACTGTCCTATATGAATATATACATAACTCATAGTGACGTGTCTGTCCTATATAAGCCCTTCAAAACTCATACGGAGGAGTCTGTCCTATATATGTCCATCATAACTCATTCTGAGGAGTCTGTCCTATAAAAGTCCATCATCACTCATACTGACGAGTGTACCCTATATACGTCCATCATAACTCATACGGAGGAGTCTGTCCTATAAAAATCCATCATCGCTAATACTGACGAGTCTACCCTATATACGTCCTTCATAACTCAATCTAACGAGTATGTTCTATATACGTCCGTCATAACTCATACGGGACGAGTCTGTCCTATATACATCCTTCATAACTCATACTGACAAGTCTGTCCTAAACACGTAAATCATAACTCATTCTGACGAGTGTACCCTATATACGTCCTTCATAACTCAATCTAACGAGTATGTTCTATATACGTCCTTCATACTCATACTGACGATTCTGTCTTATATACGTCCTTCATGACTCAAACTGACGATTATGTCCTATATACGTCTATCATAACTCATGTTGACAAGTCTGTCCTATATACGTCCATCATAACTCATACTGAGGAGACTGTCCTATAAAAGTCCATCATAACTCATACTGACGAGTCTGTCCTATTTACGTCCATCATATCTCAATCTAACGAGTATGTTCTATATACGTCCATCATAACTCATACTGACGAGTCTGTCCTATATGAATATATACATAACTCATACTGACGAGTCTGTCCTATATACGTCCATCTATATACGTCGATGCTACATAATTACATCGTAACTCATACGAATAAGCCTGTCCTATATGCGTCCTTCATAACTCATACGGGCGAGTCTGTAATATATACGTCTTCATAACTTATACTGACGAGACTGTCCTATTGATTTCCTTCATAACTTATACTGACGAGTCTGTCCTATATACGTCCATCATAACTCAATCTAACGAGTTTGTTCTATATACGTCCTTCTTAACTCATACTGACGAGTCTGTCCTATATACGTCCATCATAACTCAATCTAACGAGTATGTTCTATATACGTCCATCATAACTCATACTTACGAGTCTGTCCTATATGAATATATACATAACTCAATCTAACGAGTATGTTCTATATACGTCCGTCATAACTCATACTGACGAGTCTGTCCTATATACGTCCTTCATAACTCATACGACGAGTCTGTCCTATATACGTCTTCATAACTTATAACTCTGTCCTATTGATTTCCTCCATAACTTATACTGACGAGTCTGTCCTATATACATCCTTCATAACTCATACTGACAAGTCTGTCCTAAACACGTAAATCATAACTCAAACTGACGAGTATGTCCTATATACGTCTTTCATAACTCATATTGACGCGTCTGTCCTATATACGTCCTTCATAACTCAATCTAACGAGTATGTCCTATATACGTCCATCATAACTCATATGGAGGAGTCTGTCCTATAAAAATCCATCATCGCTAATACTGACGAGTCTACCCTATATACGTCCTTCATAACTCAATCTAACGAGTATGTTCTATATACGTCCGTCATAACTCATACTGACGAGTCTGTCCTATATACGTCCTTCATAACTCATACGGACGACTCTGTAATATATACGTCTTCATAACTTATACTGACGAGACTGTCCTATTGATTTCCTCCATAACTTATACTGACGAGTCTGTCCTATATACATCCTTCATAACTCATACTGACAAGTCTGTCCTAAACACGTAAATCATAACTCAAACTGACGAGTATGTCCTATATACGTCTTTCATAACTCATATTGACGCGTCAGTCCTATATACGTCCTTCATAACTCAATCTAACGAGTATGTCCTATGTTTGTCCATCAAAACTCATAATGTTGAGTTTGTCCTATATACGTCCTTCATAACTCATACTGAGGAGTCTGTCCTTAATAAATATATACATAACTCATGCTGACGAGTCTATCCTATATACATCCATCATAACTCAATCTGACGGGTCGATCCTACATAATTACATCGTAACTCATACGAATAAGCCTGTCCTATATACGTCTTCATAACTTATACAGACGAGAATGTCCTATTGATTTCCTTCATAACTTATACTGACGAGTCTGTCCTATATACGTCCATCATAACTCATACCGAGGAGTCTGTCCAATATACGTCCATCATAACTCATATTGAGGAGTCTGTCCTATATTCGTCCTTCATAACTCAATCTAACGAGTCTGTCCTATATACGTCCATCATAACTCATACCGAGGAGTCTGTCCAATATACGTCCATCATAACTCATACTGAGGAGTCTGTCCTATATTCGCCCTTCATAACTCATACTGAGGAATCTGTCATATTCGTCCTTCATAACTCAATATAACGAGTATGTCCAATATTCGTCCTTATACGTCCATCATATACGCTCATACTCATACTGAGTCTGTCCTATATTCGTCCATAACTTATACTCATACGTCCTGTCCTATTGATTTCCTCCATAACTTATACTGACGAGTCTGTCCTATATACGTCCTTCATAGCTCATACTGACGAGTCTGTCCTATATACGTCCATCAAAACTCATACGGATGAGTCTGTCCTATATACGTACATCATAACTCATACTGACGAGTCTGTCCTATAAACGTTCATCATAACTGATTCTGACGAGTGTACCCTATATACGTCCTTCATAACTCAATCTAACGAGTATGTTCTATATACGTCCTTCATAACTCATACTGACGAGTCTGTCCTAAACACGTAAATCATAACTCAAACTGACGAGTATGTCCTATATACGTCTTTCATAACTCATATTGACGAGTCTGTCCTAGATACGTCCTTCATAACTCAATCTAACGAGTCTGTCCTATATACGTCCTTCATAACTCAATCTAATGAGTATGTTCTATATACGTCCATCATAACTCAATCTAACGAGTTTGTTCTATATACGTCCTTCATAACTCATAATGACGAGTCTATCCTATATACGTCCATCATAACTCATTCTGACGAGTCTGTCCTATATACGTCCATCATAACTCATTCTGACGAGTCTGTCCTATATAACGTCATCATAACTGATACTGACGAGAGTGTACCCTATATACGTCCTTCATAACTCAATACTAACGAGTATGTTCTATATACGTCCTTCATAACTCATACTGACAAGTCTGTCCTAAACACGTAAATCATAACTCAAACTGACGAGTATGTCCTATATACGTCTTTCATAACTCATATTGACGAGTCTGTCCTATATACGTCCTTCATAACTCAATCTAACGAGTCTGTCCTATATACGTCATAACTCAATCTAATGAGTATGTTCTATATACGTCCATCATAACTCATACTGACGAGTCTGTCCTATATTCGTCCTTCATAACTCAATCTAATGAGTATGTTCTATATACGTCCATCATAACTCATACTGACGAGTCTGTCCTATATACGTCCGTCATAACTCATACTGACGAGTCTGTCCTATATACGTCCTTCATAACTCATACGGACGACTCTGTAATATATACGTCTTCATAACTTATACTGACGAGACTGTCCTATTGATTTCCTCCATAACTTATACTGACGAGTCTGTCCTATATACGTCCTTCATAACTCAGACAGACAAGTCTGTCCTAAACACGTAAATCATAACTCAAACTGACGAGTATGTCCTATATACGTCTTTCATAACTCATATTGACGCGTCTGTCCTATATACGTCCTTCATAACACAATCTAACGAGTATGTCCTATATACGTCCATCATAACTCATACGGAGGAGTCTGTCATTTAAAAGTCTATATATAATACATGCTGACGAATCTGTCCTATATACGTCCTTCATAACTCTTTCTGACGAGACTGTCCTACATACGTCCTGCATAACTCATACGGACGAGTCTACGTTTGTCCATCAAAACTCATAATGTCGAGTTTGTCCTATATACGTCCTTCATAACTCATACTGAGGAGTCTGTCCTAAATAAATATATACATAACTCATGCTGACGAGTCTGTCCTATATACGTCCATCATAACTCAATCTGACGGGTCTATCCTACATAATTACATCGTAACTCATACGAATAAGCCTGTCCTATATGCGTCCTTCATAACTCATACTGAGGAATCTGTCCTATATTCGTCCTTCATAACTCAATCTAACGAGTCTGTCCTATATACGTCCATCATAACTCATACCGAGGAGTCTGTCCAATATACGTCCATCATAACTCATACTGAGGAGTCTGTCCTATATTCGTCCTTCATAACTCATACTGAGGAATCTGTCCTATATTCGTCCTTCATAACTCAATATAACGAGTATGTTCTATATACGTCCATCATAACTCATACTGACGAGTCTGTCCTATTTACGTCCATCATATCTCAATCTAACAAATATGTTCTATATACGTCCATCATAACTCATACTGACGAGTCTGTCCTATATGAATATATACATAACTCATACTGACGAGTCTGTCCTATATACGTCCATCTTAACTCAATCTGACGGGTCGATGCTACATAATTACATCGTAACTCATACGAATAAGCCTGTCCTATATTCGTCCATCAAAACTCATACGGATGAGTCTGTCCTATATACGTACATCATAACTCGTACTGACGAGTCTGTCCTATAAACGTTCATCGTAACTGATTCTGATGAGTGTACCCTATATACGTCCTTCATAACTCAATCTAACGAGTATGTTCTATATACGTCCTTCATAACTCATTCTGACGAGTCTGTCCTAAACACGTAAATCATAACTCAAACTGACGAGTATGTCCTATATACGTCTTTCATAACTCATATTGACGAGTCTGTCCCACATACGTCCTTCATAACTCAATCTAACGAGTCTGTCCTATATACGTCCTTCATAACTCAATCTAATGAGTATGTTCTATATACGTCCATCATAACTCATACTGACGAGTCTGTCCTATATTCGTCCTTCATAACTCAATATAATGAGTATGTTCTATATACGTCCATCATAACTCATACTGACGAGTCTGTCGTATATACGTCCATCATAACTCATACGGATGAGTCTGTCCTATAAAAATCCATCATCGCTAATATTGATGATTATGTCCTATATACGTCCTTCATAACTCATTCTGACGAATCTGTCCTATTTATTTACTTCATAACTTATTCTGATGAGACTGTCCTATATACGTTCTATATAACTCATACGGATGAGTCTGTCCTATATTCGTCCATCAAAACTCATACTGACGAGTCTGTCCTATATACGTACATCACAACTCGTAATAACGAGTCTCTCCTATAAACGTCCATCGTAACTCATTCTGACGAGTGTACCCTATATACGTCCTTCATAACTCAATCTAACGAGTATGTTCTATATACGTCCTTCATAACTCATACTGACGAGTCTGTCTTATATACGTCCTTCATAACTCAAACTGACGATTATGTCCTATATACGTCCATCATAACTCATACTGTCGAGTCTGTCCTATATGAATATATACATAACTCATAGTGACGTGTCTGTCCTATATAAGTCCTTCAAAACTCATATTGACGAGTCTGTCCTATATACGTCCTTCATAACTCATACGGAGGAATCTGTCCTATATACGTCCATCATAACTCATACTGAGGAGTCTGTCCTATATTCGTCCTTCATAACTCATACTGAGGAATCTGTCCTATATTCGTCCATCATAACTCAATATAACAAGTATGTTCTATATACGTCCATCATAGCTCATACTGACAAGTCTGTCCGATTTTTTCCTTCATAACTTATACTGACGAGACTGTCCTATTGATTTCCTCCATAACTTATACTGACGAGTCTGTCCTATATACGTCCTTCATAACTCATACTGACGAGTCTGTCCTATATTCGTCCATCAAAACTCATACGGATGAGTCTGTCCTATATACGTACATCATAACTCGTACTGACGAGTCTGTCCTATAAACGTTCATCGTAACTCATTCTGATGAGTGTACCCTATATACGTCCTTCATAACTCAATCTAACGAGTATGTTCTATATACGTCCTTCATAACTCATACTGACGAGTCTGTCCTAAACACGTAAATCATAACTCAAACTGACGAGTATGTCCTACATACGTCCTTCATAACTCAATCTAACGAGTCTGTCCTATATACGTCCTTCATAACTCAATCTAATGAGTATGTTCTATATACGTCCATCATAACTCATACGGATGAGTCTGTCCTATAAAAATCCATCATCGCTAATACTGATGATTATGTCCTATATTCGTCCATCAAAACTCATACTGACGAGTCTGTCCTATATACGTACATCACAACTCGTAATAACGAGTCTCTCCTATAAACGTCCATCGTAACTCATTCTGACGAGTGTACCCTATATACGTCCTTCATAACTCAATCTAACGAGTCTGTCCTATATTCGTCCTTCATAACTCACACTGAGGAATCTGTCCTATATTCGTCCTTCATAACTCAATATAACAAGTATGTCCTATATACGTCCATCATAACTCATACTGTCGAGTCTGTCCGATTTTTTCCTTCATAACTTATACTGACGAGACTGTCCTATTGATTTCCTCCATAACTTATACTGACGAGTCTGTCCTTTATACGTCCTTCATAACTCATACTGACGAGTCTGTCCTATATTCGTCCATCAAAACTCATACGGATGAGTCTGTCCTATATACGTACATCATAACTCGTACTGACGAGTCTGTCCTATAAACGTTCATCGTAACTGATTCTGATGAGTGTACCCTATATACGTCCTTCATAACTCAATCTAACGAGTATGTTCTATATACGTCCTTCATAACTCATTCTGACGAGTCTGTCCTAAACACGTAAATCATAACTCAAACTGACGAGTATGTCCTATATACGTCTTTCATAACTCATATTGACGAGTCTGTCCTACATACGTCCTTCATAACTCAATCTAACGAGTCTGTCCTATATACGTCCTTCATAACTCAATCTAATGAGTATGTTCTATATACGTCCATCATAACTCATACTGACGAGTCTGTCCTATATTCGTCCTTCATAACTCAATCTAATGAGTATGTTCTATATACGTCCATCATAACTCATACTGACGAGTCTGTCCTATATACATCCATCATAACTCATACGGATGAGTCTGTCCTATAAAAATCCATCATCGCTAATACTGATGATTATGTCCTATATACGTCCTTCATAACTCATTCTGACGAATCTGTCCTATTTATTTACTTCATAACTTATTCTGACGACACTGTCCTATATACGTTCTATATAACTCATACGGATGAGTCTGTCCTTTATTCGTCCATCAAAACTCATACTGACGAGTCTGTCCTATATACGTACATCACAACTCGTAATAACGAGTCTCTCCTATAAACGTCCATCGTAACTCATTCTGACGAGTGTACCCTATATACGTCCTTCATAACTCAATCTAACGAGTATGTTCTATATACGTCCTTCATAACTCATACTGACGAGTCTGTCTTATATACGTCCTTCATAACTCAAACTGACGATTATGTCCTATATACGTCCATCATAACTCATACTGTCGAGTCTGTCCTATATGAATATATACATAACTCATAGTGACGTGTCTGTCCTATATACGTCCTTCATAACTCATACGGAGGAATCTGTCCTATATACGTCCATCATAACTCATACGGAGGAGTCTGTCCTATAAAGTCCATCATCACTCATACTGACGAGTGTACCCTATATACGTCCATCAAAACTCAATCTAACGAGTATGTTCTATATACGTCCATCATAACTCATATGGAGGAGTCTGTCCTATATACGTCCATCATAACTCATACTGAGGAGTCTGTCCTATGAAAGTCCATCATCACTCATACTGACGAGTGTACCCTATATACGTCCATCAAAACTCAATCTAACGAGTATGTTCTATATACGTCCATCATAACTCATATGGAGGAGTCTGTCCTATATACGTGCATCATAACTCATACGGAGGAGTCTGTCCTATGAAAGTCCATCATCACTCATACTGACGAGTGTACCCTATATACGTCCATCAAAACTCAATCTAACGAGTATGTTCTATATACGTCCATCATAACTCATATGGAGGAGTCTGTCCTATATACGTCCATCATAACTCATACTGAGGAGTCTGTCCTATGAAAGTCCATCATCACTCATACTGACGAGTGTACCCTATATACGTCCATCATAACTCAATCTAACGAGTATTTTCTATATACGTCCATCATAACTCATACGGAGGAATCTGTCCTATATACGTCCATCAGAAATCATACGGAGGAGTCTGTCCTATAAAAATCCATCAACGCTAATACTGACGAGTGTACCCTATATACGTCCTTCATAACTCAATCTAACGAGTATGTTCTATATACGTCCGTCATAACTTATACTGTCGAGTCTGTCCTATATACGTCCATCATGACTCATACTGACGAGTCTGTCCTATATACGTCCATCATAACTCATAATGTCGAGTTTGTCCTATATACGTCCTTCATAACTCATACTGAGGAGTCTGTCCTAAATAAATATATACATAACTCATGCTGACGAGTCTGTCCTATATACGTCCATCATAACTCAATCTGACGGGTCGATCCTACATAATTACATCGTAACTCATACGAATAAGCCTGTCCTATATACGTCTTCATAACTTATACTGACGAGACTGTCCTATTGATTTCCTTCATAACTTATACTGACGACTCTGTCCTATATACGTCCATCATAACTCATACCGAGGAGTCTGTCCAATATACGTCCATCAGAACTCATACTGAGGAGTCTGTCCTATATTCGTCCTTCATAACTCACACTGAGGAATCTGTCCTATATTCGTCCTTCATAACTCAATCTAACGAGTCTGTCCTATATACGTCCATCATAACTCATACCGAGGAGTCTGTCCAATATACGTCCATCATAACTCATACTGAGGAGTCTGTCCTATATTCGTCCTTCATAACTCTTACTGAGGAATCTGTCCTATATTCGTCCTTCATAACTCAATATAACGAGTATGTTCTATATACGTCCATCATAGATCATACTGACAAGTCTGTCCGATTTTTTCCTTAATAACTTATACTGACGAGACTGTCCTATTGATTTCCTCCATAACTTATACTGACGAGTCTGTCCTATATACGTCCTTCATAACTCATACTGACGAGTCTGTCCTATATTCGTCCATCAAAACTCATACTGACGAGTCTGTCCTATATACGTACATCATAACTCGTACTGACGAGTCTGTCCTATAAACGTTCATCGTAACTGATTCTGATGAGTGTACCCTATATACGTCCTTCATAATTCAATCTAACGAGTATGTTCTATATACGTCCTTCATAACTCATACTAACGAGTCTGTCCTAAACACGTAAATCATAACTCAAACTGACGAGTATGTCCTATATACGTCTTTCATAACTCATATTGACGAGTCTGTCCTACATACGTCCTTCATAACTCAATCTAACGAGTCTGTCCTATATACGTCCTTCATAACTCAATCTAATGAGTATGTTCTATATACGTCCATCATAACTCATACTGACGAGTCTGTCCTATATACGTCCTTCATAACTCAATCTAATGAGTATGTTCTATATACGTCCATCATAACTCATACTGATGATTATGTCCTATATACGTCCTTCATAACTCATTCTGACGAATCTGTCCTATTTATTTACTTCATAACTTATTCTGACGAGACTGTCCTATTTATTTACTTCATAACTTATTCTGACGAGACTGTCCTATATACGTTCTATATAACTCATACGGATGAGTCTGTCCTATATTCGTCCATCAAAACTCATACTGACGAGTCTGTCCTATATACGTACATCACAACTCGTAATAACGAGTCTCTCCTATAAACGTCCATCGTAACTCATTCTGACGAGTGTACCCTATATACGTCCTTCATACCTCAATCTAACGAGTATGTTCTATATACGTCCTTCATAACTCATACTGACGAGTCTGTCTTATATACGTCCTTCATAACTCAAACTGACGATTATGTCCTATATACGTCCATCATAACTCATACTGTCGAGTCTGTCCTATATGAATATATACATAACTCATATTGACGAGTCTGTCCTATATACGTCCATCATAACTCAATCTGACGGGTCGATCCTACATAATTACATCGTAACTCATACGAATAAGCCTGTCCTATATACGTCTTCATAACTTATACTGACGAGACTGTCCTATTGATTTCCTTCATAACTTATACTGACGACTCTGTCCTATATACGTCCATCATAACTCATACCGAGGAGTCTGTCCAATATACGTCCATCATAACTCATACTGAGGAGTCTGTCCTATATTCGTCCTTCATAACTCATACTGAGGAATCTGTCCTATATTCGTCCTTCATAACTCAATCTAACGAGTCTGTCCTATATACGTCCATCATAACTCATACCGAGGAGTCTGTCCAATATACGTCCATCATAACTCATACTGAGGAGTCTGTCCTATATTCGTCCTTCATAACTCTTACTGAGGAATCTGTCCTATATTCGTCCTTCATAACTCAATATAACGAGTATGTTCTATATACGTCCATCATAGATCATACTGACAAGTCTGTCCGATTTTTTCCTTAATAACTTATACTGACGAGACTGTCCTATTGATTTCCTCCATAACTTATACTGACGAGTCTGTCCTATATACGTCCTTCATAACTCATACTGACGAGTCTGTCCTATATTCGTCCATCAAAACTCATACTGACGAGTCTGTCCTATATACGTACATCATAACTCGTACTGACGAGTCTGTCCTATAAACGTTCATCGTAACTGATTCTGATGAGTGTACCCTATATACGTCCTTCATAACTCAATCTAACGAGTATGTTCTATATACGTCCTTCATAACTCATACTAACGAGTCTGTCCTAAACACGTAAATCATAACTCAAACTGACGAGTATGTCCTATATACGTCTTTCATAACTCATATTGACGAGTCTGTCCTACATACGTCCTTCATAACTCAATCTAACGAGTCTGTCCTATATACGTCCTTCATAACTCAATCTAATGAGTATGTTCTATATACGTCCATCATAACTCATACTGGCGAGTCTGTCCTATATTCATCCTTCATAACTCAATCTAATGAGTATGTTCTATATACGTCCATCATAACTCATACTGATGATTATGTCCTATATACGTCCTTCATAACTCATTCTGACGAATCTGTCCTATTTATTTACTTCATAACTTATTCTGACGAGACTGTCCTATATACGTTCTATATAACTCATACGGATGAGTCTGTCCTATATTCGTCCATCAAAACTCATACTGACGAGTCTGTCCTATATACGTACATCACAACTCGTAATAACGAGTCTCTCCTATAAACGTCCATCGTAACTCATTCTGACGAGTGTACCCTATATACGTCCTTCATACCTCAATCTAACGAGTATGTTCTATATACGTCCTTCATAACTCATACTGACGAGTCTGTCCTATATACGTCCTTCATAACTCAAACTGACGATTATGTCCTATATACGTCCATCATAACTCATACTGTCGAGTCTGTCCTATATGAATATATACATAACTCATAGTGACGAGTCTGTCCTATATACGTCCTTCATAACTCATACGGAGGAATCTGTCCTATATACGTCCATCATAACTCATACGGAGGATATAAAGTCCATCATCACTCATACTGACGAGTGTACCCTATATACGTCCATCAAAACTCAATCTAACGAGTATGTTCTATATACGTCCATCATAACTCATACCGAGGAGTCTGTCCAATATACGTCCATCATAACTCATACTGAGGAGTCTGTCCTATATTCGTCCTTCATAACTCTTACTGAGGAATCTGTCCTATATTCGTCCTTCATAACTCAATATAACGAGTATGTTCTATATACGTCCATCATAGATCATACTGACAAGTCTGTCCGATTTTTTCCTTCATAACTTATACTGACGAGACTGTCCTATATACGTCCTTCATAACTCATACTGACGAGTCTGTCCTATATTCGTCCATCAAAACTCATACTGACGAGTCTGTCCTATATACGTACATCATAACTCGTACTGACGAGTCTGTCCTATAAACGTTCATCGTAACTGATTCTGATGAGTGTACCCTATATACGTCCTTCATAACTCAATCTAACGAGTATGTTCTATATACGTCCTTCATAACTCATACTGACGAGTCTGTCCTAAACACGTAAATCATAACTCAAACTGACGAGTATGTCCTATATACGTCTTTCATAACTCATATTGACGTGTCTGTCCTACATACGTCCTTCATAACTCAATCTAACGAGTGTGTCCTATATACGTCCTTCATAACTCAATCTAATGAGTATGTTCTATATACGTCCATCATAACTCATACTGACGAGTCTGTCCTATATTCGTCCTTCATAACTCAATCTAATGAGTATGTTCTATACACGTCCATCATAACTCATACTGATGATTATGTCCTATATACGTCCTTCATAACTCATTCTGACGAATCTGTCCTATTTATTTACTTCATAACTTATTCTGACGAGACTGTCCTATATACGTTCTATATAACTCATACGGATGAGTCTGTCCTATATTCGTCCATCAAAACTCATACTGACGAGTCTGTCCTATATACGTACATCACAACTCGTAATAACGAGTCTCTCCTATAAACGTCCATCGTAACTCATTCTGACGAGTGTACCCTATATACGTCCTTCATAACTCAATCTAACGAGTATGTTCTATATACGTCCTTCATAACTCATACTGACGAGTATGTTCTATATACGTCCTTCATAACTCATACTGACGACTCTGTCCTAAACACGTAAATCATAACTCAAACTGACGAGTATGTCCTATATACGTCTTTCATAACTCATATTGACGTGTCTGTCCTACATACGTCCTTCATAACTCAATCTAACGAGTCTGTCCTATATACGTCCTTCATAACTCAATCTAATGAGTATGTTCTATATACGTCCATCATAACTCATACTGACGAGTCTGTCCTATATTCGTCCTTCATAACTCAATCTAATGAGTATGTTCTATATACGTCCATCATAACTCATACTGATGATTATGTCCTATATACGTCCTTCATAACTCATTCTGACGAATCTGTCCTATTTATTTACTTCATAACTTATTCTGACGAGACTGTCCTATATACGTTCTATATAACTCATACGGATGAGTCTGTCCTATATTCGTCCATCAAAACTCATACTGACGAGTCTGTCCTATATACGTACATCACAACTCGTAATAACGAGTCTCTCCTATAAACGTCCATCGTAACTCATTCTGACGAGTGTACCCTATATACGTCCTTCATAACTCAATCTAACGAGTATGTTCTATATACGTCCTTCATAACTCATACTGACGAGTCTGTCCTATATTCGTCCATCAAAACTCATACTGACGAGTCTGTCCTATATACGTACATCATAACTCGTACTGACGAGTCTGTCCTATAAACGTTCATCGTAACTGATTCTGATGAGTGTACCCTATATACGTCCTTCATAACTCAATCTAACGAGTATGTTCTATATACGTCCTTCATAACTCATACTGACGAGTCTGTCCTAAACACGTAAATCATAACTCAAACTGACGAGTATGTCCTATATACGTCTTTCATAACTCATATTGACGAGTCTGTCCTACATACGTCCTTCATAACTCAATCTAACGAGTCTGTCCTATATACGTCCTTCATAACTCAATCTAATGAGTATGTTCTATATACGTCCATCATAACTCATACTGACGAGTCTGTCCTATATTCGTCCTTCATAACTCAATCTAATGAGTATGTTCTATATACGTCCATCATAACTCATACTGATGATTATGTCCTATATACGTCCTTCATAACTCATTCTGACGAATCTGTCCTATTTATTTACTTCATAACTTATTCTGACGAGACTGTCCTATATACGTTCTATATAACTCATACGGATGAGTCTGTCCTATATTCGTCCATCAAAACTCATACTGACGAGTCTGTCCTATATACGTACATCACAACTCGTAATAACGAGTCTCTCCTATAAACGTCCATCGTAACTCATTCTGACGAGTGTACCCTATATACGTCCTTCATAACTCAATCTAACGAGTATGTTCTATATACGTCCTTCATAACTCATACTGACGAGTCTGTCTTATATACGTCCTTCATAACTCAAACTGACGATTATGTCCTATATACGTCCATCATAACTCATACTGTCGAGTCTGTCCTATATGAATATATACATAACTCATATTGACGAGTCGGTCCTATATACGTCCTTCATAACTCATACGGAGGAATCTGTCCTATATACGTCCATCATAACTCATACGGAGGAGTCTGTCCTATAAAGTCCATCATCACTCATACTGACGAGTGTACCCTATATACGTCCATCAAAACTCAATCTAACGAGTATGTTCTATATACGTCCATCATAACTCATACCGAGGAGTCTGTCCAATATACGTCCATCATAACTCATACTGAGGAGTCTGTCCTATATTCGTCCTTCATAACTCTTACTGAGGAATCTGTCCTATATTCGTCCTTCATAACTCAATATAACGAGTATGTTCTATATACGTCCATCATAGATCATACTGACAAGTCTGTCCGATTTTTTCCTTCATAACTTATACTGACGAGACTGTCCTATATACGTCCTTCATAACTCATACTGACGAGTCTGTCCTATATTCGTCCATCAAAACTCATACTGACGAGTCTGTCCTATATACGTACATCATAACTCGTACTGACGAGTCTGTCCTATAAACGTTCATCGTAACTGATTCTGATGAGTGTACCCTATATACGTCCTTCATAACTCAATCTAACGAGTATGTTCTATATACGTCCTTCATAACTCATACTGACGAGTCTGTCCTAAACACGTAAATCATAACTCAAACTGACGAGTATGTCCTATATACGTCTTTCATAACTCATATTGACGTGTCTGTCCTACATACGTCCTTCATAACTCAATCTAACGAGTCTGTCCTATATACGTCCTTCATAACTCAATCTAATGAGTATGTTCTATATACGTCCATCATAACTCATACTGACGAGTCTGTCCTATATTCGTCCTTCATAACTCAATCTAATGAGTATGTTCTATATACGTCCATCATAACTCATACTGATGATTATGTCCTATATACGTCCTTCATAACTCATTCTGACGAATCTGTCCTATTTATTTACTTCATAACTTATTCTGACGAGACTGTCCTATATACGTTCTATATAACTCATACGGATGAGTCTGTCCTATATTCGTCCATCAAAACTCATACTGACGAGTCTGTCCTATATACGTACATCACAACTCGTAATAACGAGTCTCTCCTATAAACGTCCATCGTAACTCATTCTGACGAGTGTACCCTATATACGTCCTTCATAACTCAATCTAACGGGTATGTTCTATATACGTCCTTCATAACTCATACTGACGAGTCTGTCTTATATACGTCCTTCATAACTCAAACTGACGATTATGTCCTATATACGTCCATCATAACTCATACTGTCGAGTCTGTCCTATATGATATATACATAACTCATAGTGACGTGTCTGTCCTATATAAGTCCTTCAAAACTCATATTGACGAGTCTGTCCTATATACGTCCATCATAACTCATACGGAGGAATCTGTCCTATATACGTCCATCATAACTCATACGGAGGAGTCTGTCCTATAAAAGTCCATCATCACTCATACTGACGAGTGTACCCTATATACGTCCATCAAAACTCAATCTAACGCGTATGTTCTATATACGTCCATCATAACTCATACGGAGGAGTCTGTCCTATATACGTCCATCATAACTCATACTGAGGAGTCTGTCCTATGAAAGTCCATCATCACTCATACTGACGAGTGTACCCTATATACGTCCATCATAACTCAATCTAACGAGTATGTTCTATATACGTCCATCAAAACTCATACGGAGGAGTCTGTCCTATATACGTCCATCAGAACTCATACTGACGAGTCTGTCCTATATACGTCCATCATAACTCATACTGTCGAGTCTGTCCTATATACGTCCATCATAACTCATACTGGCGAGTGTGTCCAATAAAAGTCCTTCATAACTCATACTGACGGGTCTGTCCTATATAAATATATATATTTTTTGTGGAATAGTAAGGTGGATAAAATAAAGAGAGATATTATCACGCAGAATTATTATGAGGGGGGTCTGAAAATGGTTAATGTTAGGGTATTTATAGATTCTTTAAAATTAGGTTGGATAAGAAGGTTATATCAAAAAACATCAAAGTGGCAACAGATTTTCAAAAACATTCTCAGACCCACACAAATTATTTATATGTGGCGGTGCCTATATTCAAGAACGTAAAAATAAATGCAAAAATAAATTTTGGAAGGATGTGTTTAAAGCCTGGGAAAGATTTAATGATTCAGATACAGTAAAGGAAAGAAAGAAAAAAAACTCCATATTGACATTGCCATTATGGTATAACAGAGATTTACTTATTGGGAAAAAGACTATTTTTTATAAATTGTGGTACAAGAGGGGAGTAACAATAATTTCTGATTTGATAAAAGATATTGATACATGCTCGTTCTACACTCTTCAAGAATTTAATGAGATTTATCAAGTTAATACAAACTTTCTTCAATATAATGGTGTGATCTCTGCTATTAAATCATATGTAACAAAGATAGGCTATAGAAGGCAGTTAATCTTTCACCCTATCATCCCAAGTAACATATTTTTTTTTTCGTGAAAAATACAAAAGGGACTAAGGATCTATATAATTTTATGGTTAAAAAATGTACTGTATCTATAGGTAGGAAGAAGTGGGAAGACATATTTGAAGATATTGAGTTGACCTGGTCTGATATTTATAAAACTCCATTTAAGGTTACAAAGAATACAAAGCTACAGTGGTTTCAATACAGAATAGTGCAACATATTTTAACAACAAATACATATTTGTTTAAAGCTGGATTAGCAAATAGTCCTATCTGTCCTCTCTGCAACTTGGAGAGAGAGACAATAATTCATACTTTGTGGGAATGTCGAGAAACTCAGAATTTTTTGGTTAATGTTAAAACTCTTCTTGATGAACTATTGATTCCATTTTCTTTTAACAAGAAAAGCTTTATTTTTGGGGTAACTTCAGATTATGACAATGCTATAGGAAACTCAGCAGATAATGAAATTCTGATCATGATTATGTTGTATATATAAATCAAGATGTATACATAAAAAATCTTAAATCCAAATATTCTGATCAATCAAAGAGTATTACACATTTCAAAAATATATTGCTAACAGCAAAGGTGATCTTGCACAGCAGAATTTAGAAAATAAATGGAGAAAATGGAGAAGATTATTAGACTTAAGTGATATTTAAGCTTTAATTGGTACCGATATGATCTGCCATCAAGTTTTTCTTACACCATGAAATATTAGTTCTCTTTCTTAAATATATACATATATATATATCATTATATCTCTACGCAGACAATTTTCCCTTTTTAATGATTGGTGAATTTACTTATATATTAAGTTATACTGTTGATTATACTACAGGCGTGACAAGTTGTACTGTTGATTATACTACAGACACAAGTTGTACTGTTGATTATACTACAGACACAAGTTGTACTGTTGATTATACTACAGACGTGACAAGTTATACTGTTGATTATACTACAGACGTGACAAGTTATACTGTTGATTATACTACAGACGTGACAAGTTATACTGTTGATTATACTACAGACGTGACAAGTTATATTGTTGATTATACTACAGACGTGACAAGTTATACTGTTGATTATACTACAGACGTGACAAGTTATACTGTTGATTATTCTACAGACACAAGTTGTATTGTTGATTATACTACAGACGTGACAAGTTATACTGTTGATTATACTACAGACACAAGCTGTACTGTTGATTATACTACAGACGTGACAAGTTATACTGTTGATTATACTACAGACGTGACAAGTTGTACTGTTGATTATACTACAGACGTGACAAGCTATAATGTTGATTATACTACAGACGTGACAAGTTATACTGTTGATTATACTACAGACACAAGCTGTACTGTTGATTATACTACAGACGTGACAAGTTATACTGTTGATTATACTACAGACGTGACAAGTTATACTGTTGATTATACTACAGACGTGACAAGTTATACTGTTGATTATACTACAGACGAGACAATTATACTGTTGATTATACTACAGACGTGACAAGTTATACTGTTGATTATACTAAAGACACAAGTTATACTGTTGATTATACTACAGACGTGACAAGCTATACTGTTGATTATACTACAAACACAAGCTGTACTGTTGATTATACTACAGACGTGACAAGTTATACTGTTGATTATACTACAGACGTGACAAGTTATACTGTTGATTATACTACAGACGTGACAAGTTATACTGTTGATTATACTACAGACACAAGTTGTACTGTTGATTATACTACAGACACAAGTTGTACTGTTGATTATACTACAGACACAATTTGTACTGTTGTTGATTATACTACAGACGTGACAATCTATACTGTTGATTATACTACAGACGTGACAAGTTATACTGTTGATTATACTACAGACACAAGTTGTACTGTTGATTATACTACAGACGTGACAAGTTATACTGTTGATTATACTACAGACACAAGTTATACTGTTGATTATACTACAGACGTGACAAGTTATACTGTTGATTATACTACAGACGTGACAAGTTATACTGTTGATTATACTACAGACGTGACAAGTTATACTGTTGATTATACTACAGACGTGACAAGTTATACTGTTGATTATACTACAGACGTGACAAGTTATACTGTTGATTATACTACAGACACAAGTTAGTTATACTGTTGATTATACTACAGACGTGACAAGTTATACTGTTGATTATACTACAGACGTGACAAGCTATACTGTTGATTATACTACAGACACAAGCTGTACTGTTGATTATACTACAGACGTGACAAGTTATACTGTTGATTATACTAAAGACACAAGTTATACTGTTGATTATACTACAGACACAAGCTGTACTGTTGATTATACTACAGACGTGACAAGTTATACTGTTGATTATACTACAGACGTGACAAGTTATACTGTTGATTATACTACAGACACAAGTTGTATTGTTGATTATACTACAGACGTGACAAGTTATACTGTTGATTATACTACAGACGTGACAAGCTATACTGTTGATTATACTACAGACACAAGCTGTACTGTTGATTATACTACAGACGTGACAAGTTATACTGTTGATTATAATACAGACGTGACAAGCTATAATGTTGTTTATACTACAGACGTGACAAGTTATACTGTTGATTATACTACAGACGTGACAAGTTATACTGTTGATTATACTACAGACGTGACAAGTTATACTGTTGATTATACTACAGACGTGACAAGTTTTACTGTTGATTATACTACAGACACAAGTTGTACTGTTGATTATACTACAGACGTGACAAGTTATACTGTTGATTATACTACAGACGTGACAAGTTATACTGTTGATTATACTACAGACGTGACAAGTTATACTGTTGATTATACTACAGACGTGACAAGTTATACTGTTGATTATACTACAGACGTGACAAGTTATACTGTTGATTATACTACAGACGTGACAAGTTATACTGTTGATTATACTACAGACGTGACAAGTTATACTGTTGATTATACTACAAGACTGTTGATTATACAAGACGTGACAAGTTATACTGTTGATTATACTACAGACGTGACAAGTTATACTGTTGATTATACTACAGACGTGACAAGTTATACTGTTGATTATACTACAGACGTGACAAGTTATACTGTTGATTATACTACAGACGTGACAAGTTATACTGTTGATTATACTAAAGACACAAGTTATACTGTTGATTATACTACAGACGTGACAAGCTATACTGTTGATTATACTACAGACACAAGCTGTACTGTTGATTATACTACAGACGTGACAAGTTATACTGTTGATTATACTACAGACGTGACAAGTTGTACTGTTGATTATACTACAGACTGTTGACAAGACGTGACAAGTTATACTGTTGATTATACTACAGACGTGACAAGTTGTACTGTTGATTATACTACAGACACAAGTTGTACTGTTGATTATACTACAGACGTGACAAGTTATACTGTTGATTATACTAAAGACACAAGTTATACTGTTGATTATACTACAGACGTGACAAGCTATACTGTTGATTATACTACAGACACAAGTTGTACTGTTGATTATACTACAGACGTGACAAGTTATACTGTTGATTATACTACAGACGTGACAAGTTATACTGTTGATTATACTACAGACGTGACAAGTTATACTGTTGATTATACTACAGACGTGACAAGTTATACTGTTGAACAGACGTGACAAGTTATACTGTTGATTATACTACAGACGTTGACTACAGACGTGACAAGTTATACTGTTGATTATACTACAGACACAAGTTATACTGTTGATTATACACAGACGTGACAAGTTATACTGTTGATTATACTACAGACGTTATACATTATACTACAGACGTGACAAGTGTACTGTTGATTATACTACAGACGTGACAAGTTATACTGTTGATTATACTACAGACGTGACAAGTTATACTGTTGATTATACTACAGACACAAGTTATACTGTTGATTATACTACAGACGTGACAAGTTATACTGTTGATTATACTACAGACACAAGTTGTACTGTTGATTATACTACAGACGTGACAAGTTATACTGTTGATTATACTACAGACGTGACAAGTTGTACTGTTGATTATACTACAGACGTGACAAGCTATAATGTTGATTATACTACAGACGTGACAAGTTATACTGTTGATTATTCTACAGACACAAGTTGTACTGTTGATTATTCTACAGACACAAGTTGTATTGTTGATTATACTACAGACGTGACAAGTTATACTGTTGATTATACTACAGACGTGACAAGTTATACTGTTGATTATACTACAGACGTGACAAGTTATACTGTTGATTATACTACAGACACAAGTTATACTGTTGATTATACTACAGACGTGACAAGTTATACTGTTGATTATACTACAGACGTGACAAGTTATACTGTTGATTATACTACAGACGTGACAAGTTATACTGTTGATTATACTACAGACGTGACAAGTTATACTGTTGATTATACTACAGACGTGACAAGTTATACTGTTGATTATACTACAGACGTGACAAGTTATACTGTTGATTATACTTCAGACGTGACTAGCTATAATGTTGATTATACTACAGACGTGACAAGTTATACTGTTGATTATACTACAGACGTGACAAGTTATACTGTTGATTATACTACAGACGTGACAAGTTATACTGTTGATTATACTATAGACGTGTTGATTATACTAAAGACACAAGTTATACTGTTGATTATTCTACAGACACAAGTTGTACTGTTGATTATTCTACAGACACAAGTTGTATTGTTGATTATACTACAGACGTGACAAGTTATACTGTTGATTATACTACAGACGTGACAATCTATACTGTTGATTATACTACAGACGTGACAAGTTATACTGTTGATTATACTACAGACGTGACAAGTTATACTGTTGATTATACTACAGACGTGACAAGTTATACTGTTGATTATACTACAGACGTGACAAGTTATACTGTTGATTATACTACAGACGTGACAAGTTATACTGTTGATTATACTACAGACGTGACAAGTTATACTGTTGATTATACTACAGACACAAGTTGTACTGTTGATTCTACTACAGACACAAGTTGTACTGTTGATTATACTACAGACGTGACAAGTTATACTGTTGATTATACTACAGACGTGACAAGTTATACTGTTGATTATACTACAGACGTGACAAGTTATACTGTTGATTATACTACAGACACAAGTTGTACTGTTGATTATACTACAGACGTGACAAGTTGTACTGTTGATTATACTACAGACGTGACAAGCTATAATGTTGATTATACTACAGACGTGACAAGTTATACTGTTGATTATACTACAGACGTGACAATCTATACTGTTGATTATACTACAGACGTGACAAGTTGTACTGTTGATTATACTACAGACTTATACTGTTGATTATACTACAGACGTGACAAGTTATACTGTTGATTATTCTACAGACACAAGTTGTATTGTTGATTATACTACAGACGTGACAAGTTATACTGTTGATTATACTACAGACGTGACAATCTATACTGTTGATTATACTACAGACGTGACAAGTTATACTGTACTACAGACGTGACAAGTTATACTGTTGATTATACTACATTATGTTGATTACTACAGACGTACTGACACAAGTTGATACTGTTGATTATACTACAGACGTGACAAGTTATACTGTTGATTATACTACAGACGTGACAAGTTATACTGTTGATTATACTGACGTGACAAGTTATATTATATACTACAGACGTGACAAGTTATACTGTTGATTATACTACAGACGTGACAAGTTATACTGTTGATTATACTACAGACACAAGTTGTACTGTTGATTATACTACAGACGTGACAAGTTATACTGTTGATTATACTACAGACGTGACAAGTTATACTGTTGATTATACTACAGACACAAGTTATACTGTTGATTATACTACAGACACAAGTTATACTGTTGATTATACTACAGACGTGACAAGTTATACTGTTGATTATACTACAGACGTGACAAGTTATACTGTTGATTATACTACAGACGTGACAAGTTATACTGTTGATTATACTACAGACGTGACAAGTTATACTGTTGATTATACTACAGACGTGACAAGTTATACTGTTGATTATACTACAGACGTGACAAGTTATACTGTTGATTATACTACAGACGTGACAAGTTATACTGTTGATTATACTAAAGACACAAGTTATACTGTTGATTATACTACAGACACAAGCTGTACTGTTGATTATACTACAGACGTGACAAGTTATACTGACAAGCTATACTGTTGATTATACTACAGACACAAGCTGTACTGTTGATTATACTACAGACGTGACAAGTTATACTGTTGATTATACTACAGATTATACTACAGACGTGACAAGTTATACTGTTGATTATACTACAGACGTGACAAGTTATACTGTTGATTATACTACAGACGTGACAAGTTATACTGTTGATTATACTACAGACGTGACAAGTTGTACTGTTGATTATACTACAGACACAAGTTGTACTGTTGATTATACTACAGACACAAGTTGTACTGTTGATTATACTACAGACGTGACAAGTTATACTGTTGATTATACTAAAGACACAAGTTATACTGTTGATTATACTACAGACGTGACAAGCTATACTGTTGATTATACTACAGACGTGACAAGTTATACTGTTGATTATACTACAGACGTGACAAGTTATACTGTTGATTATACTACAGACACAAGTTATACTGTTGATTATACTACAGACGTGACAAGTTATACTGTTGATTATACTACAGACACAAGTTATACTGTTGATTATACTACAGACACAAGTTGTACTGTTGATTATACTACAGACGTGACAAGTTATACTGTTGATTATACTACAGACACAAGTTGTACTGTTGATTATACTACAGACTTGACAAGTTATACTGTTGATTATACTAAAGACACAAGTTATACTGTTGATTATACTACAGACGTGACAAGATATACTGTTGATTATACTACAGACGTGACAAGTTATACTGTTGATTATACTACAGACGTGACAAGCTATACTGTTGATTATACTACAGACACAAGCTGTACTGTTGATTATACTACAGACGTGACAAGTTATACTGTTGATTATACTACAGACGTGACAAGTTATACTGTTGATTATACTACAGACGTGACAAGTTATACTGTTGATTATACTACAGACACAAGTTGTACTGTTGATTATACTACAGACGTGACAAGTTATACTGTTGATTATACTACAGACGTGACAAGTTGTACTGTTGATTATACTACAGACACAAGTTGTACTGTTGATTATACTACAGACGTGACAAGTTATACTGTTGATTATACTACAGACGTGACAAGTTATACTGTTGATTATACTACAGACGTGACAAGTTGTACTGTTGATTATACTACAGACGTGACAAGCTATAATGTTGATTATACTACAGACGTGACAAGTTATACTGTTGATTATACTACAGACGTGACAAGTTATACTGTTGATTATACAATAAAAAAAAGCTGTACTGATGAATATAATACAGAAGTGACAAGTTATACTGTTGATTATACTACAGACGTGACAAGTTATACTGTTGATTATACTACAGACACAAGTTGTACTGTTGATTATACTACAGACGTGACAAGTTGTACTGTTGATTATACTACAGACACAAGTTGTACTGTTGATTATACTACAATGATTCTAATTGGCTGAGAGTTATGGGTCACTGATCAAGATTAAGTGATGTTTAAAATCAAAACTGAGAGTCATGGGTCACTGATAAAGATATAGGTAAAGGGGGATAACGATGGACGGTAGAAATTTTGTGATGACTGAGTCTGGGCATCAGAATATATTCCAATTGCTTTTCAAAAGAAACATACAAATATCACATTGAAATACAAAGTATTGTACAAAAGACACATACAAGTATCACATTGAACGACAAAGTATTGTACAAAAGACACATACAAGTATCACATTGAAATACAAAGTATTGTACAAAAGACACATACAAGTATCACATTGAAATACAAAGTATTGTACAAAAGACACATACAAGTATCACATTGAAATACAAAGTATTGTACAAAAGACACATACAAGTATCACATTGAAATACAAAGTGTTGTACAATAGACACATACAAGTATCACATTGAAATACAAAGTATTGTACAAAAGACACATACAAGTATCACATTGAAATACAAAGTATTGTACAAAAAACACATACAAATATCACATTGAACGACAACGTATTGTACAAAAGACACATACAAGTATCACATTGAACGACAAAGTATTGTACAAAAGACACATACAAGTATCACATTGAAATACAAAGTATTGTACAAAAGACACATACAAGTATCACATTGAAATACAAAGTATTGTACAAAAGACACATACAAGTATCACATTGAAATACAAAGTATTGTACAAAAGACACATACAAGTATCACATTGAAATACAAAGTATTGTACAATAGACACATACAAGTATCACATTGAAATACAAAGTATTGTACAAAAGACACATACAAGTATCACATTGAAATACAAAGTATTGTACAAAAAACACATACAAATATCACATTGAACGACAACGTATTGTACAAAAGACACATACAAGTATCACATTGAACGACAAAGTATTGTACGAAAGACACATACAAGTATCACATTGAAATACAAAGTATTGTACAAAAGACACATAAACGAATATCGCATTTAAATACAAGTCAGAAGTAAAGGAAATGCTGAACAGTAAATCACTGCTTAATCAAACAGTTATTTCTATTGTAGTCTCCCTGGTAATGCTATGATCCTCTAGTATTGAAAAGAATGTTCAAAAGTCACAAGTGAATAACACCTTTTGATGCCAATTTAGATACAATAGAGCAATTTCGTACTTCTAGGGCTCGTCAGTAATGCTACATTATCAAACTGTTTTGTCCTTTTAGGGCTCTTCAGTGATGCTACATCATACAACTGTTTGTCCTACTAGGGCTCGTCAGTAATGCTACATCATTCAACTGTTTTGTCCCTCTAGGGCTCGTCAGTAATTTCTAAATTTTGAACCTTTGAGGCGATTAAGGAAAATATTAAGTGATCGAAAAGAAAGTCAAAATCTAGATGAGGAGATGCAGCAGAACATCATTAAATCCTTTTCGTTACTTTTAGAACAAAATATAGAACATGCATATATTCTGAAACGTGCTAGATGACATAGGAGGTGAATGGGGAGATTTAAGGAGGTGACTGGGGATATTTAAGGAGGTGATTGGGGAGATTCAAGGAGGTGACTGGGAATATTCAAGAAGGTGACTGGGATATTTAAGAAGAGGGCTGGGGATATTTAAAAGGTGACTAGGATATTTATGGAGGCGACAAGTAGATTTAAGGAGGTGACTTGGAATATTTAAGGAAGTGACTGAGGATATTCAAGGAGGTGACTTGGGAGATTTATGGGAGGTTACTGGCGATCTTTAAGGAGGTTACTGGTGATATTAAAGGAGGTGACTGGTGATATTAAATGAGGTGACTGGGGAGATTCAAGGAGGTGACTTGGGAGATTTATGGAGGTTACTGGCGATATTTAAGGAGGTGACTTGGCATATATAAGAGGTGTTTGGGCAGAATTAAGGAGGTGACTGAGGATATTCAAGGAGGTGACTGGGGATATTCAAGGAGGTGACTGGGGAAAGTTTAGGAGGTAATTTAGTAGATTGGAGGAGGTGACTGGGGATACATAAGGATGTGACTGGGCACATTTGAGGAAGTGATTGGAGAGATTTAAGGAGGTGACTGGTGATATTAAATGAGGTGACTGGGGAGATTCAAGGAGGTGACTTGGGAGATTTATGGAGGTGACTGGGGATATTTGAGGATGTGATTGGGGTTATTTTTGAAGGTGATTTGGCAGATTTAAGGAGGTGACTGGTGATATTAAAGGAGGTGCCTTGGAATATTTAAGGAGGTTACCGGGGAGATTTAAGGTGGTCACTGCGGAGATTTATAGTTGTGACTGGGGAGATTCAAGAAGGTGACTGGGGGTATTTAAGGAGGTAACTGGGGATATTTAAGGTTGTGACCTGGGATATTTAAGGAGTTGACTGGATATATTTGAGGAGGTGACTGGGTATATTTGAGGAGGTGACTGGGTATATTTAAGTTTGGATAAAGAGCTGTATTAGCCCATGATTCCATATTTGTTGTTTTATTTCATTAAATATTCTGTTAACACTCCAAAACAATGTCAAATTTATGTGTGTGAATCAACACTGAATATCTTCGAATGCATTTAAAAGTTTGAGTCACATTACTTCAAACCTTGTTGGACGACAGTTTGTCATCTACAAGATTGAATAAAACACACAAAATAATATACTTTAGTATAAATTCAGATTTTGATATCAGGGAGCTAGACTGACGTCGATATTTCATTAAAATAAAGCAACTGATTACTTCAATTATATCTCAATACCTGATATAAAGCAAGTAACTAATTCTATGTCCAAGAGTAAAATCCTTCTCTGCTGTTTTGAGTGGTGTATTAATCCTGATTTAAAAGCACTGCAATAATTGGGTTGATCAGTACCTATTTAAAAACGTTTGTTTTTGGTTTTATTACAGAGTTTGACGTGGCAAGTTTTTACGATCATTTTGCTCATCGCTGGAGCATGCTTTTGGATTCCCCACCTGTTGGTGGTAAGTTTTATATGTGTGATGTCAATAGGCTAAGTGAGTTCATGTTGTGGCGCAGCGTCCGTCGTCCGTCCGTCGTCAACGTTTTCATTTAAGCAACTTCTTTTTAATAACCAATGGACCAAATGTATTGATACATGTACTTGGTTTGTAAGTTCCAAGTATACAGCCTGACAATGTTTGCGAAAAGAAATGACATTAACATATATTCAAGGTCACAAGGGTCAGACTTGGTAAAACCTTTTAAACGACTTCTTGCCATGAACTAAAAGGCCGAACGCCTTACTGTTTTGCTGGTATGTTCCCAGGATGAAGCCCGACAACATTGGCGAAAATAAATGACTTTGACGTATATTCAAGGTCACATCGGTCAAATTGGTTAAAACCTTTAAACAACCTCTACTCATGAACTGATGGCCTAAAGGCATGATATCTGGCTTTGATATCATTACTATTTTTTGTGAGCGCTGCAGGCCCATTCTGGCTTTTGTTTCCATAAGAAACTGGGCGTGTTTGATTTGAGGTCGCCTGTTGGTTCTATTGAAGCTTTTCTTGTTTTCCTTTGAGAGCGTGAAATTACTCCCATTTTGCTCCAATTCATTTGTTTCTTCTTTTTAATTGTTTTGTTTGTTTCTTTTCCTATTATTTCTGATATTTACATGAACTGTTTATTAGGTGTACCGCGATATGTTTGATCAGTTGCATCGGGAGTTTTTGGTGTACGGTGGAAATACACACATTCAATTGTATTATACACGAGCTTGGAACGCTCTCTTCGTCACCGTAAGTATTTCTGAACAACAAAAATGACAAGGATTTTTATACTTCTTTAACGTAGAGAATAACATACATGGACTAAAGCTATACCTACATTTCTTAGAAAGAGCTCGAGGTCTTAGATAATTTAATGGTTAAGTCGATAAATTATCACCCACTTCATCATTATCAAAGATCAATTAGATATATGCTGGATAGTTGTACATTATATGTATGCTCAAAGTTACCCGACTGAAATTCTGCTTTTCCTTGAAATTGTCTTCTGTCCCACTGGGAAGAAGGACGTTACCTCTATTTGACCTACAAGGGAAAATGTTACACACCACCAACTGCTATTTGCCTTTAACAATGCAACCTATGAATAAAGCATATCTCTTATTATCTCACAAAAACAAATAAAGCGTTGGACTTCAAATGGATATGAACATCCTAGATATTTTACAAAATTTGTTACTAATAAACAATGGAACTCGCCTGTTTCTCTCTGGTTATAAATGTTGTAAATCCAGCCATTAACTGGTATTCTCAATATGTTGGATGCAGATACGGTTTCCGGTTTATATCCAGTGTAACCCAATAACCAACCCCATTGTACTATTACTACTTTTCAATTTGTGTTTTGTGATAGAAAAATCGGAATTTGTGTGTGGTATAATTAACACGGATATAGATTTATGATGATTTGATACTAGTAGGCCTACCTCATTCCATCAGTTCGGATTTTCATAGGCTTCCAATTTTAGGCCCTTAACATTACTGACAAGTCCTAGAAGGACAAAACAGCTGTTTGTTGCATTTTTGGCTCTGCTATATCTAACGCTAGATTACTGAAAGGTACTATTGTGTGTCTTTTGTAGAATTTTATGATATTCGGCGTGGTATGCCAAACTTTGTATGTATTGATACAAAATCCTTGTCCGTGTCATAACAACATTGTATGTGTTGATACAAAATCATTGTTCATGTTATATATACTGCATATATACTATATATAATGCCTTGCAGTTTTTTTTTCGAAATATTTCATCGTTTTAAATCGATATTTTATTTTATGTACGTTATACATGAAACTCCTTGTTATCTTATAGTATTCTTGCTGTGGCGTCGGAAAATACTCGAACTTCGGTGAAACACCGTTCACGGTAGTATCCATTCACATTAGCTTGAATTTTAAATAAGTGGAAACCTGACTCACAGAATTAGTCTTATCAATATTTGTGTATGGTGTTATCACCGACATTTTCCTTCAATATTAGTTTTTTCCTCATCTTAATAAATTTAATTTTCACTTTGCTTTAAATGACAAACATTGTAATTTTGTTTCAATCATTTAGTTTCTTTAATTATCAATTTCAAGATTAAATTTATACTGCAGGAACAGACACCCATCTACTGTCGTTCTGGAGCAGCAATATCCAACTCCGACTTACAAACATTAGCTTCTCCTACGATGATTTACAATCAGGACTACTACACCACGGTATGATATTATCTTAACTAACTACTACACGATAAAATGTTATCATAACTACTACACCACGGTATAATGTTATCTTGACTACTACACCACGGTATAATACTATCTGGAGTACTACACCACGGTATAATGTTAACTTACCTACTACACCACGGTAAAATGTTAACTTAACTACTACACCACGGTATAATGTTATCTTAACTACTACACCACGGTATAGTGTTATCTTAACTACTACACCACGATATAGTGTTAACTTAACTACTACACCACGGTATAATGTTATCTGGGCTACTACGCCACGGTATAATGTTAACTTAACCACGGTATAATGTTATCTTAACTACTACACCACGGTATAATGTTAACTTAACCACAGTATAATGTTTTCTTAACTACATCACGGTATAATGTTATCTGGACTACTACACCACGGTATAATGTTATCTTAACTACTACACAACAGTATAATGTTATTTGGAGTACTACGCCACGGTATAATGTTTTCTTAACTACTACACCACGGTATAATGTTATCTGGAGTACTACACCACGGTATAATGTTATCTTAACTACTACACCACAGTATAATGTTAACTTAACTACTACGCGACGGTATAATGTTAACTTAACCACGGTATAATGTTATCTTAACTACTACACAGCGGTATAATGTTATCTTAACTATTACACCACGGTGTAATGTTATCTTAACTACTACACCACGGTTTAATGTTTTCTTAACTACTACACCACGGTATAATGTTATTTGGAATACTACACCACGGTGTAATGTTATCTGGACTACTACACTACGGTATAATGTTATCTTAACTACTACACCACGGTATAATGTTATCTGGGATACTGCACCACGGTATAATGTTATCTGGACTACTACACCACGGTATAATGTTATCTGGACTACTACACCACGGTATAATGTTATCTTAACTACTACACAACAGTATAATGTTATCTGGAGTACTACGCCACGGTATAATGTTTTCTTAACTTCTATACCACGGTATAATGTTATCTGGAGTACTACACCACGGTATAATGTTATCTTAACTACTACACCACGGTATAATGTTATCTTAACTACTACACCACGGTATAGTGTTTCTTAACTACTACACCACGGTATAGTGTTAACTTACCTACTACACCACGGTATAATAATATCTTAACTACTACACCACGGTATAATGTTATCTGGACTACTACACCACGGTATAATGTTATCATAACTACTACACCACGGTATAATAATATCTGAACTACTACACCACGGTATAATGTTATCTGGACTACTACACCACGGTATAATGTTATCTGGACTACTACACCACGGTATAATAATATCTTAACTACTACACCACGGTATAATGTTATCTGGACTACTACACCACGGTATAATGTTATCTTAACTACTACACCACGGTATAATTTTATCTGGACTACTACACCACGGTATAATATTATCTTAACTACTACACCACGGTAAAATGTCATCTTAACTACTACACCACGGTATAATGTTAACGTAACTACTACGCCACGGTATAATGTTTTCTTAACTTCTATACCACGGTATAATGTTATCTGGAGTACTACACCACGGTATAATGTTATCTTAACTACTACACCACGGTATAATGTTATCTTAACTACTACACCACGGTATAGTGTTTCTTAACTACTACACCACGGTATAGTGTTAACTTACCTACTACACCACGGTATAATAATATCTTAACTACTACACCACGGTATAATGTTATCTGGACTACTACACCACGGTATAATGTTATCTTAACTACTACACCACGGTATAATTTTATCTGGACTACTACACCACGGTATAATATTATCTTAACTACTACACCACGGTAAAATGTCATCTTAACTACTACACCACGGTATAATGTTAACGTAACTACTACGCCACGGTATAATGTTATCTTAACTACTACGCCACGGTATAACGTTAACGTAACTACTACGCCACGGTATAATGTTATCTTAACTACTACACAGCGGTATAATGTTATCTTAACTACTACACCACGGTATAATGTTATCTGGACTACTACACCACGGTATAATGTTATCTTAACTACTACGCCACGGTATAATGTTAACTTAACCACGGTATAATGTTATCTTAACTACTACACAGCGGTATAATGTTATCTTAACTACTACACCACGGTATAATGTTATCTGGACTACTACACCACGGTATAATGTTATCTTAACTACTACACCACGGTATAATGTTATCTTAACTACTACGCCACGGTATAATGTTAACGTAACTACTACACAGCGGTATAATGTTATCTTAACTACTACACCACGGTATAATGTTATCTGGACTACTACACCACGGTATAATGTTATCTGGACTACTACACCACGGTATAATGTTATCTGGACTACTACACCACGGTATAATGTTATCATAACTACTGCGCCACGGTATAATGTTACCTTAACCACGGTATAATGTTATCTTAACTACTACACAGCGGTATAATGTTATCTTCACTACTACACCACGGTATAATGTTATCTGGACTACTACACCACGGTATAATGTTATCTTAACTACTACACCACGGTATAATGTTATCTTAACTACTACGCCACGGTATAATGTTATCTTAACTACTACACCACGATATTATGTTAACTTAACTACTACACCACGATATAATGTTATCTTAACTACTACACCACGGTATAATGTTATCATATCTTAGTGTTAAACTACTACACCACGGTATAATAATATCTTAACTACTACACCACGGTATAATGTTATCTGGACTACTACACCACGGTATAATGTTATCATAACTACTACACCACGGTATAATAATATCTGAACTACTACACCACGGTATAATGTTATCTGGACTACTACACCACGGTATAATGTTATCTTAACTACTACACCACGGTATAATTTTATCTGGACTACTACACCACGGTATAATGTTATCTTAACTATTACACCACGGTATAATGTTATCTTAACTACTACGCCACGGTATAATGTTATCTTACACCACTATAGTGTTAACTTACACCACGGTAAAATGTCATCTTAACTACTACACCACGGTATAATGTTATCTGTACTACTACACCACGGTATAATGTTTCTTAAAAACCACGGTATAATTTTATCGTGTAACATTTATTATCTTCATTTTTACACCACGGTATAATGTCATCTTAACTACTACACCACGGTATAATGTTAACAACTACGACACCACGGTATAATGTTATCTTAACTACTACACCACGGTATAATGTTATCTTAACTACTACACCACGGTATAATGTTATCTTAACTACTACACCACGGTATAATGTTATCTGGACTACTACACCACGGTATAATGTTATCTTAACTATAATATAATCACCACTTATAATTGATACTACAGTATCACTTAACACGGTATAATGTTATCTTAACTACTACACCACGGTATAATGTTATCTGTACTACTACACCACGGTATAATGTTATCTGTACTACTACGCCACGGTATAATGTTATGGTAACTACTACACGGTATAATGTTATCTTAACTACTACACCAGGTATAATGTTATCTTAACACTACACCACGGTATAATGTTATCTGGACTACTACACCACGGTATAAGTTATCTGGACTACTACACCACGGTATAATGTATTTACACTACTCGCCACGTATAATGTTAACATATTGACGGTATAATGTTATCTTAACTACTACACAGATAATGTTATCTTCATTACACCACGGTATAATGTTATCACTACTACACCACGGTATAATGTTATCTTAACACTACACCACGGTATAATGTTATCTTAACTACTACACCACGATATTATGTTAACTTAACTACTACACCACGATATAATGTTATCTTAACTACTACACCACGGTATAATGTTATCTTAACTACTACACCACGGTATAACATCATTACACAATAATGATATCAGTATCACCACGGATAACAGATTCAAAACTGGACAGTATCACTTAACAGTTTATTGTGATGGTCATGTATCACTTAACAGATTCATGGTCAGTATCACTTAACAGACGTTGTTCATTTTTGCAGTGTGTGAAACTCAGAATAAAACACAATTAACAGATTCATGGTCAGTATAACACTCTAACAGATTCATTCACTTAACAGATTGATAGTCAGAATCACTTAACAGATTCATGGTCAGTATCACCTAACAGATTGATGGTCAGTATCACTTAAAGATTCACAGTCAGTATCATTTAACAGATTCACAGTCAGTATAACTTAACAGATTCATGATCAGTATCACTTAACATATTTACAATCAGTATCACTTAACACATTGATGGTCAGTATCACTGAAAAGATTGATGGTCAGTATCACTTAACAGATTCATGGTCAGTATCACTTAACAGATTGATAGTCAGAATCACTTAACAGATTCATGGTCAGTATCACCTAACAGATTGATAGTCAGAATCACTTAACAGATTCATGGTCAGTATCACCTAACAGATTCAGTATCACTTAACAGATTCATGTCAGTATCACTTAACAGATTCACAGTCAGTATCACTTAACAGATTCATGGTCAGTATCACTTAACAGATTCAGTCATATCACTTAACAGATTCATGGTCAGTATCACTTAACAGATTCATAGTCAGTATCACTTAACAGATTCATTATCACTAACAGATCATGGTATATCACTTAACATATTCACTGTCAGTATCACTTAACAGATTCACAGTCAGTATCACTTAACAGATTCATGGCCAGTATCACTTAACAGATTGATGGTCAGTATCACTTAACAGATTCACAGTCAGTATCACTTAACAGATTCATGGTCAGTATCACTTAATAGATTCACAGTCAGTATCACTTAACACATTCACAATCAGTATCACTTAACAGATTCATGGACAGTATCACTTAACAGATTCAGGGTCAGTATCACTTAACAGATTCATGGTCAGTATCACTTAACAGATTCACAGTCAGTATAACTTAACAGATTCATGGTCAGTATCACTTAACAGATTCATGATCAGTATCACTTAACATATTTACAATCAGTATCACTTAACATATTGATGGTCAGTATCACTGAAAAGATTGACGGTCAGTACCACTTAACAGATTGATGGTCAGTATCACTTAACAGATTCACAGTCAGTATCACTTAACAGATTCACATTCAGTATCACTTACCAGATTCACAGACAGTATCACTTAACACATTCACAATCAGTATCACTTAACAGATTCATGGACAGTATCACTTAACAGATTGATGGTCAGTATCACTGAACAAATTCATGGTCAGTATCACTTAACAGATTGATAGTCAGTATCACGTAACAGATTCACAGTCAGTTTCACTAACAGATTCATGGTCAGTCTCACCATCAGATTCACAGTCACTATCACTTAGCAGATTCATGGTCAGTATCACTTAACAGATTCACAGTCAGTATCACTTAACAGGTTCATGGTCAGTATCACTTAACAGCATCACAGTTAGTATCACTTAAAAGATTCATAGTCAGTATCACTTAACAGATTCAGAGTCAGTATCACTTAACAGATTCAGGGTCAGTATCAATTAACAGATTCATGGTCAGTATCACTTAATAGATTCATGGTGAGTATCATTTAACCGATTGATGGTGAATATTACTTAACAGATTCAGGGTCAGTATCACTTAACAGATTGATGGTCAGTATCACTTAACAGATTGATGGTCAGTATCACTAACAGATTCATGGTCAGTATCACTTAACAGATTGATGGTCAGTATCACTTAACAGATTCATGATCAGTATCACTTAACAGATTGATGGTCAGAATCACTTAACAGATTCACAGTCAGTATCACTAACAGATTCATGATCAGTATCACCTAACAGATTCAGGGTCAGTATCACTTAACAGATTTATGGTCAGTATCACTTAACTGATTCACAGTCAGTATCACTTAACAGATTTATGGTCAGTATCACTTAACTGATTCACAGTCAGTATCACTAAAGGATTCATGGTCAGTATC